>NC_090736.1:127136446-127141446 GCF_036898095.1 Palaemon carinicauda
ATTTGAAAAGCTAACATTTTTGGCTCCTTTTTCTCTATGTGTACCGTACTTGTTTCATACAGTGCAACGGTTTTGATGTTTTATAGTATCACTCGCTCTTCCCTGCACTGTTAATAGACCATTTTCTGCTCTCATGTTAGCACAAGCTTTTTCACGTTCGAATTTCTGTGACCTTCTTGCTCGCAGGTTGCTGTATAAAAAATATATGATTATTTAAAAAAAAATTAGTTTCATTCACCTCACCTGTCAATGATCTTCCAACGGCTCGCTTACACACTGGTGACCAGCAGAGTGTTTACTCCCTCCTTCCTGCCCCGTCACTGCTGTCTTACTGTTTGATGCTGCCACCCACCATACACGCCACTTGAGCAAACGCTGCCTAAATGAAACTACTACCCTTCAACAGCATAGATGCTTTCGCTTGGTTCAAGTCTACTGAAGTTAGGGTTTTAATCAAGAGTATGACACAATTAAGTACCTAAGCAGATTATGTTCTTACAATGATCCCAGAGGACACATTCCCCAAAGTCTCCGATTGGCTGTGCATGGAAGGAGGCACCCCAATAACCTACGGCGCCCTCAAATCATACTTCCTGGAGCAGTACTAGCCACAGCCTGCTGGCCACATAGCAAAACTTTTTTCAGCTCTCTCAACAAGCATTTGGGAACCAAAGGCGACCTCGGCGAAATAACTCACCTACAACCTGCCGTGAATTGTATCTACTTCGGGACATTTGGTACAGTGTCTATCCAAAGCTGTATGCACAGCCATATCAGATATAGATATTTTTCCCAGGAGGGACTTGATGATCATAGTCGAGGTCCTTACTGACACCCACTTCACCACCTTAAACACCTTCATCACTGACTCCATTCCTGACAAATTGGACAATTATTTAGCATTGAGCAAAGGTGACGTAAATGCCATAGGACACATAACGCACACACCTTTACATGATGGATTGGCGGCAAAACTACCCATCAGCCACCATTCGATCACGCCTCAATCAATGACTTCTACTGTACAGCCACCTACTGGCGCTCATCAGCCACAGTTATGCTGCTACCATTCCAGATTCGTGGCTGCTATAAAGAAACACTCAAACAGTTGTCAGTAGCCAAAAAACGTGTAAGTAGGCCATCGCTTGTGGTGGTGGCCTCCCCTGTCAGTAATCTTTTCTTTCTACATGATGTAGGCACATTCGTGCAATTTGTGGTAGACACGGGTGTTTGCCGTTCTCTTCTGCCAAAGCCAATCACCGGGACACGAAGTAATCTGTTTAAATCCTTAGACATTCCCCTAGTAGTGGCAAACAGATGTGTGATTCCTACCTATGGCTATGAAAACCTCAAATTATCCTTTGGATGCATCAGATATCACTGGAAGTTTCCTTGCTGACGTTACATTGCCGATCCTCGGTGTGGATTTCCTCTCACATTACCAACTTCTTGTTGATGTTGCTTGACAATGGCTTGTTGACGTTGAATCTTACTCTTCAACACCTCTCAAACTAGTCCCCTCCGAACTCTCTCTCCACATAATTGCACCCACAGATGTCTACGCCCACCTTCTTACACTGTACCAAGAAGTTTTCCCCACAGAACTTCATGAAACACCAACGGTTCCTGTAAAACAATGTATTTATCACCATATAAATATGATGGGTTCCCCGGTATTCACCAGATTCAGGCATTTGGCACCAGATTTTTTCGCAGTTGCTAAACAGTCATTCGCCGAAATGGAAGAACGCGGCCTTCGCCAAATGGCTGCATGCCCGTGGTCGTCCTCCTTACACATCATTCTGAAGAAAGATGGCTCTCTGCGATCATGTGGGAAGTACAGGTGCTTGAACATTCAGGCAATACTAGATCACTACCCCATCCCAAACATCGCTGATGGGACCATGACCTCCTACTTACAGAAAGCTAAGGTTTTCTTCCTGCTAAGCCTCCCAAAAGGGTGTTATTAGGTGCCCATGAACCCAGAAGACATTCCCAAGACCATCATCACCACCACCTTCGGTATATACACCTTTTTACTTCTGTTTTGACTTTCGTACTGCTGTAGCTACTATTCAACGTGTCATGGATGGCATCTTAGGAGACCTCCAATTCTGTGTATGTTATATGTTCGACATACGTGTGTTCTCTTCCTCCGAAGATGAACACCTCTTTCACCTATACAATGTAGTCGACTGCCTATAACAGAATGGCCTTGTAGTCTGGTACGACACTTGTTCCTTTGGCGCCATTTGAGTATCGTGCTTAGGGCACCATATCTCTCCTGAAGGAGTCAACCCCCTCCCTCAAAAGGTAGCAGCCGTTAAGAACTTCCCCATGCCCTCGACCATCAAAGCACTGCAATAATTCTTGGGTATGATCATCTATTATCAGTGTTTCCTGCCAGTAATTGCCGTCACTTTTGTCCCCTTCTAGGCCTCTCTCAGAGGGAAGCCAAAACACCTGAATTGGGGTTCGCTTCAAATAGCGGCCTTCAACAACGGAAAGAATGCCTTATCAATAGTTAGTTTGTGCTTTTACTTTTCCATGCCACATGCACCTCTCCTCTCAACTGATGCCAGCGATATCGCTATTAGGATAGTAACCAAACATGTCATTAATGGCTTGCCTCGCCTTTTGGCCTTCTTCCGTACAAAACTTCTCAAGGTCTAATCCGGTTACTCTAGATTCATCTAAGAATTACTGTCGGTGGATTTTGCTTTCCGTCACTTTTGCCCTTTCTTGAAGAGTACGCCCTTCGTCATTCACAAGGACTACAGGTCTCTGGTGCACGCCTTCACTCGACTGTCCGACACATGCTTCATTAGTCAACTTCGACCTCTCTCTGTCATGGCTGAATACAATTAAACCCTTCAACATGTCCCAGGGAAAATGAATCTAGTTGACAATGCCCTGTCAAGAAACCCACTCTCTGCCACTCAACTGGGATTGGATTATAACGCCTTTGCAAAAGCCGAACGAAAAGATCCAGAGTACCATGCATGTAGGACATCCTGCACATCTCTCTATTAGGAGAACATCCTTCTCGCCGAATCTAATGCCACCCTCCTTAGTTATATCAATACTGCTAAACCTAGACCATGGATAGCTGCTCTCATGCGCTGCCAGATGTTCAATTCCATTCATGGCCTATAACATCCCTCGCCCCGTTCTAAAGCACAGCTAGTGAAGTTGAAGCTCATTTGTCAGAGAGAGAGAGAGAGAGAGAGAGAGAGAGAGAGAGAGAGAGGTGGTAGCAGGCGGTTTATTCTGAAATTTGATTTCGAAGTTGCTCTAATTCCGGATATATCCTTGCATTACTCATAAGTCATTCCGCATTTTGTCCCTTTGTGTCACAATAAATTAAAAGATTTAGAGCCACCCTACATCTGTGTCGTAGATATTGCCCCAAAAATTCTGTTTTCAATTCACAGTCGTATAATTAGGGATCATTACTCACTCTGTTATATACAAAAGAGGACAGAGAGGGCTATCGGGTATCATAAAAATCAAATTCTCTCTCTCTCTCTCTCTCTCTCTCTCTCTCTCTCTCTCTCTCTCTCTCTCTCTCTCTCTCTCTCTCTCTCTCTCTGCAAAGGAAATATAACAAATCGGCTTTAATATTTTTTTCATCACGTCCTAAACTTAATAATCATGATGATTTGGATGTTATTCTCTTTCATTCAAAAGCTTAGGAAAGTATTACATTGTTATAATAACGTAGGCCATTTTACATTGCCTCCTTTCAGGAATCGCAATAGCAAGATCTGATACCCATCATTTTTAAATAAAACTCTTTTTAATTTCATTGTACATCTCAAGAAAGTTGATCTATGGCTTTTTTTTAGTATTTTTGAGATATACCAATGAAATACGGATAATCGTGAAAAAAAAAAAAAACTTTTTGAATTCCGCTCATATGGATTTGCATATAATAACTTGAAATCAGAATTGTCTGACAGGTCGAATTTATATTCGTGAAATTTCTCTCTCTCTCTCTCTCTCTCTCTCTCTCTCTCTCTCTCTCTCTCTCTCTCTCTCAAGTATAATGTAAATGTAAATGTAAATGCATATGCATATGTATATGTATATGTATATGTATATGTATATGTATATGTATATTTATATATATATATATATATTTATATATATATATATATTATATATATATAATATATATATACTATATATAAATATATATATATATATATATATATATATATATATATATATATATATATAGTATATATATATATATATATATATATATATATATATATATATATATAGGCTCATTTAATTGTCCCATTTACCAATTATGATCTTAACTTAGCAGGTGAGAATATTAAAGAAGTACATATCTCTTCCTGTCAATTAACCCTAATTGCATACTTCGTTAATGTTTTGAGGAAATCTATATTTCCCTTACCAAGATTTCCAAATGTGAAACGTCAATTCCATAATCTCTATTCATGTATTAAATCTTCAGTATTCACTAAACAAGAAATAGCAAATGTTCATATGATACAAACTATCTTTCTTAATGATTCAATGTGGAGATGACTTGCACTTTTAGATGTGAACTTTTGGGTATCATTTTCTTTTTTTTATAATATTTGACATCAAAACACAGACCTTTTTTAGGTTATACTTCGCATTTTTATTTGATAAAAATTGACATATCAGAGGGTTGAGTTAGACAAAGATTATAAATATATGATTAATTGTATAGCCTCACTAATGTAAAGTTTGTAGGAATTCCCATTTGAAGATAAGTCAACTTTGACGAAAAAGTAACAGTAGCCTGTTATGAGTGAACTTGGGGAATTTTTTCAACCAGTATATTTTGGTGGATTTATCATCTTTTGCAAGCAGATTTTGAGTAGCCTAAACCCTATACACCCAATTGTAAATTCTATTCTAGCTATTTGAATAAAAAAAAATTTAAAGTCCGTATTCATATTAGGGAGATATGCAATTTCATAAACCATCAGGCTCTG
>NC_090736.1:127154988-127164988 GCF_036898095.1 Palaemon carinicauda
AGACGAGTCTACTAGTAAGCATATTCCTGTTAATGAAAATTTTCATGATTCTTATGATTTATTGAAACTTTTTGATTTTGATGTGAATTCTATTGACTTTGTCGATGATTATCAGGAACCATATAGAGAAATTTTAAGGTTAAATGGGTTTCCCCTAGAATTTGAATTAGACACTGGCAGTGGTGCATCCACTATTTCACGGCATGATGCTAATAAATTGAATTTAACACCATTACCAACAAGGAAACGCTTAGCTAATTATGATAAAGCGGAAATGCAGGTGTATGGTGAAATAAATTGTGATGTTTCTTTTAAAGGCCAAATGGTCAAGGGACAAAAGTTTTTTGTTGTAGATAATGATTTAAATTTAGCAGGCAGGTCTTTGATGAAGAAATTGAAATACCAGTGGGTACAAGTTGATAAGGTGAGTGATGATAAATTTAAAGGTCCTCTTATTACCCCAAGTAGTGCATCTAGGCTTAAGCTTGATTGTGTAAAAATGTTCAATGAGTATCAGGTGGTGGAAGGATCACCCATTACAAATTATGAATGTCAATTAATGTTAAAAGAAAATGCTGTGCCTAAGTATTTTAAAGCCAGATCTGTGCCTTATCATTATAAATGTAAAATTGAGAATAGTCTGAAAGAACTGGAAAGTAAAAATATAGTGAGCAAGGTCGAGCATGCAGGAGATTGGGCCAGACCTATTGTTCCTGTAATGAAACCTAATGGTGAAATAAGGATTTGTGTAGATTTTAAGTATCTCAATACCCAAACAAGTGTTAATACCTTTCCATTACCGAGATTGGATGACATTTTGGCAAATGTAGGTTCTTGTCAGTATATTTCAAAATTGGATTTGAAAAATGCATATTTACAGGTATCTGTGAGTGAAAATTCTCAACAATATTTAATTATGAATACTCATTTGGGATTATATAAGTTCCACCGATTGCCTTTTGGGTTGTCGTCAGCACCAGGTATATTTCAGAGGTTTATTTCTGAATTATTGGCAAATATTGAGGGTGTTCATGTATTTTTAGATGACATATTGATTGTCGGAGCTACCAAAGAGGAACATGACAGGAGTTTATGTAAGGTTTTATCAATTTTGCAACTGAGAAATGTTAAATTGAATAAAGATAAATGTATTATCGGTTCTAGGGAAGTACCTTATTTAGGATACATTTTAAGTTGTGAGGGAATTAAACCTGACCCAAAGAAAATAGAGGCAATTTTGGAAGCTCCAACCCCTCAGTCTGTCCAGTCTTTGAAATCATTTTTGGGGTTATGCACTTACTACAATAGGTTTGTACCTCAGTTCAGTTCTATTTTATGTCCTTTATATAATTTGACACAAAAGAATGTTGAGTTTCATTGGTCAGCAATTCATGAAGAAGCTTTTCAGAGTATTAAGGAAGCCTTGGGTAGAGCTGATATTTTGGATAATTTTAACCCCAATGCTACCATGATTTTAGAAGTTGATGCTAGCCCTGTAGGAGTGGGAGCTGTTCTTAAACAAGAATATAAGGGTAAAATTTCTACCATTTCGTTCAAAAGTAGAAAATTAGCTAATGCTGAGTGTAATTATTCTCAAATTGATAGAGAGGCTTTATCCATTATTTTTGGAGTCAAGAAGTTTTCTGATTTCCTTTTGGGTAGGAAGTTCGTTATTAGGACGGACCATAAACCCTTGACTCATCTATTTAACCCTAGTAAGAGTATTCCACAATTATCTAATGCTCGTATTCAAAGGTGGGCTTTATTCCTATCAGGTTTTGATTTTAAAATTGAGCACATTAAGGGAGTGCATAATACAGTGGCAGATGCTCTTAGTAGGCTACCATTATGTAGAGATGATACTGATTTTCATGTACCAGGAGAATATGTAAATTTGATTAATATTTTGGATAAGAATTCTTTTGATGTTACAATGGTAAAAGAATGTATAGAAAGAGACACTGTTTTATGCAGAGTAAGAGATTATGTAAGGAGGGGGTTCCCCAAGGAAAATGTGATGGAAAATTGTATGTTACCATTCTATAAATTGAGAAATGATCTTTCTTTGCATGATAATGTATTACTGTATAGGAATCGTATTTTGGTTCCTGAAATGTTGAGAAAGCGTGTTGTGGAAATGCTTCATGAGGGCCACAAGGGTATTGTTGCCATGAAAGCCGAAGCAAGGTCTTTTGTATATTGGCCTAATATGGACCAAGATTTGGAACAAATAACTTCTAACTGTGCATTATGTATAACAAATCTCAAACATAAGGCCATTTTACCTTTATCTTGGCCGTCAGTAGATAGACCTTGGTCCCGCTTGCATGTAGATTATTGTGGGCCCATTGACAACATGCAATATTTGATTATTATTGATTCCTTTTCTAAATTTATTGATGTCTATGCTTGTAAGAATATAACTTCAGAGGATACCATACAATGTTTAAGGTCGTGTTTTGCTAATTATGGTATTCCTGACACAATTGTATCTGATAACGCCACTTGTTTTATGGCTAGGGAGACTCAGAATTTCTTTCAGAAAAATGGTGTTAGACATTGTTCAGGAGCACCATATAATCCAAGTACAAATGGGCTTGCAGAACGGGCTGTCCGAATATTCAAAACTAATTTCAAAAAGTTTGATTGTAAATTGCCTGTAAAAACCAGAATGGCAAAATTTTTGTATACTTATAGACGTACAGTACAGTCTTCCACTGGCTGCTCCCCAGCTGAATTATTATTTGGAAGGAAATTTAAGGGTCCACTAGATGTAATAATGCCTAAACAAGGAGATGAGTTTTACGTTCATGAGTCTAAATTCAGAGTTGGTGATGCAGTATATGCCAGGAATTTTGGTAAAGGACCAGAATGGGTAGAAGCTAAGATTATCAAAGTTCTGGGTGAAAGGAATTATTTAGTTTCTGTAGATGTTAATGGTATTTTGACTTGGAAGCGTCACTTATCACAGTTATTTGAGAGAAAAATGTATAATACTAGAGTAACTGATGAATCATCACTATTAAAAGATACAATGATTCCTTCTGTTCCTGTAGTTTCTTCTCCCAATAATGTACAAGGATTAGAAGAAACAAATAACCCTATTCAGAACTCAAGTAGGATTTGTAATCCCAATGTAGAAGTAGTAGGATCAGAGAACAGTAATTGTGATACTGGTGCCATTGTAAGAAAATCTACCAGAGTAAGTAAAAAACCTAGGAGACTCATTGAACAAATTTAATTTTTTTGTGTGTTAACCTAAGGGGGGAGGAGTGTAATGTATTGAGAAACACTACTCTCTCATTCTACGATGTTGAACCTTTGAGTTGTTATTGTTGTCTTCCCCGCCATCCACGAACTGTGACGCCAGCAGAAGCATGGGTCTGTTTACTTGTATTTGATGTACCAGAATAAAGTATGGACTTACCAACCTGTCTTCTTGGAACCTAAGTACTAAAGGGACGAGGATGTAACAATAAACATATTGAGAAAATTACAATTGAGAGAGGAGATATAAGGGAGATTCCATCATGAAATATTCACAGCCTGCCTAGAAGTATTTATGAATCCAGACTGGAAAAATGTAGAAATTAACTCAAATGGGGAATAATATGAACACTTAAGATTTGCAGATTACTTAGTTCCATTTATTGAATCATGGGAGGTGCTAAAAATATGGTATCTTATTTGAATAGAAATAGCATAAATCTAGGAATGAAAATTATCTAGAGAAATCGTAAGATTATGTTCCGTTTGAATATAGAAAGACATTAGGTAAACAGTTGAGGAGGAACCTCTAAAGATTAATAATAGATACACGTACTTGGGACCGACAGTAAGTGTATCCCTATGACATGAGACCAAAATTATAAGAAGAATAAGCACAGGATAGCAAGCTTTGCAAAATAAATAAAAATAAATAAAATAGAATAAATAAATAAATAAATAAATAGATAAATAAATAAAATATATATATATATACATATATATATATATATATATATATATATATATATATATATATATATATATATATATATATATATATATATATATATATATATATATATATATATATATATATATATATATATACGTTTATGAATAAATATATGTATATATATGAATATAAATTATTATCAATATTATTATTATCATTATTATTATTATTATTATTATTATTATTATTATTATTGTTGTTATTATTATTATTTTTATTACTAGCCAAACTACAACCCTAGTTGAAAAAACAAGATGCTATAAGCCCTAGGGCTCCAACAGGGAAAAATAGTCCAGTGAGGAGAAAGAATAAGGAAATAAATAAATGATGAAAATTAATTAATAATATATCGTTCTAAAAACAGTAACAGCGTCAATACAGATATGTCCTATATAAACAATTAACAAAGTCAAAAACAGATATGTCATATATAAACTATAAAAAGATTCATGTCAGCCTGGTCAACATAAATACATTTGCTCCAACTTTGAACTTTTGAAGTTCTACTGATTCAACTACCCGAATAGGAAGATCATTCCACAACTTGGTAACAGCTGGAATAAAACTTCAGGAATACTGTGATTTATTGAATCTCATGTTGGAGAGGGCCTAGCTATTAGAATTAACTGCCTACCTGGTATTGCGAACAAGATCAAAATTGTCCGGGGAGATCTGAATGTAAAGGATTGTCAGAGTTATGAAAAATCTTATGCAACAGGCATAATGAACTAATTGAACGACGGTGCCAAAGATTAATATATAGATCAGGAATAATAAAATTTAACAGACCATAAGTTTCAGTCCAATAAATTAAGATGAGAATCGGCAGCTGAACACCAGACAGGAGAACAATACTCATAGTAAGGTAGAATGAAAGAATTAAAACACTTCTTCAGAAGAGATTGATCAACGAAAATCTCAAAAGACTTTCTCAATAAGCCCTTTTTTGTGCAATTGAAGAAGACACAGACCTAATGTGTTCCTCAAAAGTAAATTTGCTGTCGGGAATCACACCTAAAATTTCAAAAGAGTCATACAATTTTAAAGAAACATTATCAATACTGAGATCCGGATGTTGAGGAGCCACCGTCCTTGACCTACTTACAATTATACTTTGAGTTTTGTTAGGATTCAACTTCATACCCTATAATTTGCACCATGCACTAATTTTAGCTAAATCTTTATTAACCGATTCACTAACCCCAGATCTACATTCAGGGGATGGAATTGATGCAAAGAGAGTAGCATCATCTGCATATGAAACAAGCTTGTTTCTTACGTCAAACCACATGTCATGTGTATATAGTATGAAAAGTAATGTGCCAAGAACACTACCCTGTGGAGCACCGGATATCACATTCCTATACTCATTATGGTGCCCATCAACAACAACTCTTTGAGATCTATTACTTAAAAATCAATAATAATGCTAAAAAACGACCCACCCACTCCCAAATGTTTGAGTTTAAAAATAAGGACCTCACGATTAACACGGTCAAAAGCAGTACTAAAATTAAGGCCAATCATACGAACTTCCTGACCACAATCAAGGAATTTCTGTACAGCATTGGAAATGGTAAGAAGGGCATCACATGCTCCAAGGCCTTTATGAAAACCAAATTGCAAACTAGGGAGTAGATGATAACCCTCAGCAAACCTACCAAGACAGCATACCGGTGTACCGGTTTCAAATTACCCCCTTCAAATCTTACCCCCCCCCCCCCCCCCCGTAATTTGAAACCGGATTCAAACTACCGGGGGGTAACTTGATACCGGTTTCAAACTATCCCCGGGGGTAATTTGAAACCGGTTTTATGCTACCCCCCTGGTTTCAAATTACCCCCCTCGTTTTTGCACAGGATCTCATCATTTATGAATATTAATAAATTGCTTTTGATCAGGGTCAACACAATCATTAGGTAATATGTATATACATGTACTGTTTCACCTATTGGTATCGTTTGTTAATATCCAGCCTTTATCCGTCTTATGTTTATATCTTAGCTAATAAATGTCGGATATTCCATTATCAGTCATGGGCGCACATTTGACCGAGACAGGAAGACGAGGTGAAATTTGATTTTGACGGTTATTTTGTCCAATATATGAAATATTTCATAATCATATTGCAAGCAAATATTATATAAGGTATAATCAACATATTGATCATAAGTATATATATATATATATATATATATATATATATATATATATATATATATATATATATATATATATATATATATATATATATATAAATATATATATATATATATATATATATATATATATATATATATATATATATATATATATATATATATACAGTATGTATATATATACATATATATATACTGTATATATATATATATATATATATATATATATATATATATATATATATATATATATATATATATATTTATATACATATAATACATGTATATGTATTTGTATGTATGTTGTAAATACTATATCATTCATGATATCTGTAAATAATTGACACTTTTAATAAAGCAAGATTGTAAGCAATTATAACAGTTTTAATAAAATATGGTACAGTACATGCTGTTTGCTTCTCATGTATTTACATTGGGTGTTTGTATACGAAAACGCCTGGACTACGGAAAAGTCGTTACACTTTATAGCCCTCTATGGATGACATTGAACACAGCTTGTGTTAATCTCACAACTGTTGTTACTGATTTTAGCCTAAAGGCAGGCAGCTGTGTGTTATTATGGGCTAAACCAAATCCTATTTAAACCATCTTCCAGAATAGTAAGTGATGGATTCGTGTACGATTTTTTTTTTCTCTGTTGTTGATCTCGAAATGGAAAATCATTGAAAAACGGTGTCATAAAATGTTTAAGAATTTTACCTGAAATGTATCATAAAGAAAAAAAAGACCTCACCACATGGTCACCTGTACATTTCCATGCGGTTTATATAACACTTCTACCCCTTTGTCATAACTCCATTTTTTCTTATTACTCATTTCATCAAATGACAAAACAGCAATACCTAGTAATCGAGACTTCATACCATCTTTAATGTCCTCTGGTTTAAAATGAATCGAGCTAACAGTAGCTTACACAACGTTAATTCTGTCTGCACGACGACATGCATGTTGGTAATTTATATTTGAGCTTTTATTTTTTACGTGCATAGCATCCAAATACTACGAAGTTACTATGCATTATCAGTGACAGAATAAATGAATAAACAAAGAGATATATGGACACAAGGAGTTCTATTGTTATATTGCAACTATGGGTATGGTCAAACCATTTTAAGAGCAAACTCGGAGCCCAATAGCGGCATTGCCAGTTCTCTTGGGTCATTTTCAAAGCACACCTGGCTTAGCCGCTTTAATCTATGGGCGAGCCAAGAATAGGAGAAAAGGGTCAACTGATAAGTCATTCACCCGGATTTGAACGGTCTAAGAATATAATCCTTTAATTTGATACTCTCCCTAAATTGTTTCCTTCGTTCCTTTTGTTTGCAACCACGTGGTGACAAGTTGAAACTCTTTAAATATAACAAATAACAAAATTGTTATAAAACGATTAACATACTAACAGAAATAATCTTAATTTTGATATCAAATGAATTCATTTCTCAATTCTGATTGATTATTAAAAGACAGGATTCTTTACAAAGGATTTAATTAACTATGTTTAATATGGTATATTTACGTAGGTGATTGTATTGTTTTAGATTTTATTTAATTGATCGACAAAATTAATTTCTTTACAACAAAGGTTATATTAGCAACCGTGGTTATGGTGACTTCGTCAGATGAAGTTAGTGCTATCACAAAAGATTCAATGAATTAGTTCATTCAGACCATTTTCATGTCTTCCTTTATAATGTTATCAGTATGCTTAATACCCTTGACCTAATTTACCTTGCAAATCTGAAACAGTCGTTTTTTATAAGTTGGCTGCATCTGTGACACGTTTTATTGTTTGGTCAATTCCAAATTTAACAATTTCATTACCATTTTCCCATTTTATTTCTTAATATTTAATCTAGTAAATATTTTTTTCCCATTAAATGCTAAAACAGGGTTCATTATGATAATTTTGATTTCAAGTATTTTTACGGGTAATATCTATCTTTTTTTACTTAATAATTGTTTTGTATAAAGTTAGATGCGTCATAGTTTGTGTTTAATTAAAAGATAAGGCCAGTTAATTAAAAATTAAAAAATAATAAAATCTCGACAATCACGCGCACACTGAAATAAAATAAAGTTTTACCTCGCCGTGATCACTAAACCTTAAATGAAAGTCTGTAACTTCAAATATTGTGAATTAGGGAATTATATGACACTTTAGGTCTTAAATACGAAAATATCAACAATCGCACGAACAGAAATAAAATAAAATTTTACCTCGCCTTTATCACAAAACCTTAAATTACAGTCTGTGACTTTTAACGTGTCATATAATTCACTAATACACATTTTTTGGTCTTAAATACCAGATTAAACTACTTTTCCTACTGCTGCGAAGCCAACAATAAATGCATGATACATATTTGCGATGTCACATGAATTATTTATCATTCTGATGAGGGGGTAACTTGAAAACAGAGGGGGTAACGTGAAACCGGTTTCAAACTACCCCCCCCCCCCGGTAATCTGAAACCGGTTTCAAGTTACCGGGGGGTAATTTGAAACGGGGGGTAACTTGAATCCTTTACACCGAGAGGAAAATGGAAAATAAAAACTCGGCCAAGAGGTTTCGTGTTTATTACACCACCACTAGATTTTATGAGTGCAAAATACATATAAATCTCCGTGATGACGTAAAAGTAAAGCAGAAACAAGCAAACTACTTCAAAGCTAATCATTCAGAAATATCATTCTTCACTAATTCATTCAGTTTTTATATACATGGGCTGGTCTTTTTTTTTTTTTTCAATCAAGCATATTCTAATCATATTCCTCTTAATAGTATCTTTGCAAAATATGTTCTTTAGCAGGTTTCCCATTTATGGAGTGATTGCAATCATCCATATGCTGAAAGATATGTCCAATAATATTACCCGTTCTTTTATGTTTATGTTGTTTTAATCCTCTTCCTACTGCTTTTTTACTTTGTCTAACATATATATATATATATATATATATATATATATATATATATATATATATATATATATATATATATATATATATATATATATATATATATATATATATATATATATTTGTATATATATATTTGTATATATATATATATATATATATATATATATATATATATATATATATATATATATATATATATATATATATATATATATATTATTTTAATTGTTATTACTAGTCAAGTTACAACCCAAGTGGGCAAATAAAATATAATATATAGAATATAATAAAACATCAACTCCTCCTATGGCTATTGACGCAAAGAGCCTCTGTAAGATTCAGTCAATTGTCTCTGACATGATCTTTTAAATCCATGTCAATGGATAATGAGACCTCATAATATGTTAATTTTTATCACATAATTATAAAAAGGTTTATGAATACACGTCAAACAAACCGATACTCTTCAGAGGAGTGCCTACTTGTTCTACTGATCACTCAAGTGGTACTGCTTACTCCTCTGAACAAGTAAATGCAATATTGCTCTGTTAATATACTGAGTTGTTAAATCTTGTGGGAGTATCCACTTTGATGGAAATATACTCTCTCCGTTAAGCTTACAACACGTCACCTATCAGACTTGACATACATCACCAATAACAGATTTCAGTGTTGGCTCGTAATAATTTATGTCAGTCATAGAACTCGTAGAAAGGTCATTAATCTCCTGAACATAATATAAACTTCTACATATTTTTCTTAGGGTGCCCAGGACATTAACCCTTCACCCCCGATGCTCCTCACCCCGGAAGGAGGTGCCCACTCGAACTCTACTTTAAGATAAATGGAGGTCACGCCGACCGGGGATAGGGCATGGCATGTACTATACAAAATTGCAACA
>NC_090736.1:127179988-127182488 GCF_036898095.1 Palaemon carinicauda
TATATATATATATATATATATATATATATATATATATATATATGTGTGTGTGTGTGTGTGTGTGTGTGTGTGTGTGTGTGTGTGTATGTGTGTGTATTGTAATTCTTATTACTTCCTAGGCTACAACCCTAGTTGGAAAAGCAGAATGCTATAAGCCCCATGGGTTCCACCAGGTAAAATAGCCCAGTGAGGGAAGGAAACAAGAAAAAAAAATATCCTACGAACAGTAACAACATTGAAATAAAAAGTTTCTTAAACTATAAAAACTTCAACTAACTAGAGGAAGAAAAATAAGATAGAATAGTGTGCCCGAGTGTACCCTCAAACAATTCTATAAAACCAAGATAGTATTTAAATTCTCATGTGCCTATATATATATATATATATATATAATATATAATATATATATATATATATATATATATATAATATATATATATATATATATATATATACTGTATATATTTATCCTGCAATGAATAATCCACTGCAGATCATTTATATACCCACCAATTTTCATAGCTTGTCATTCCATCATCTTCCGTTCTTTCCCATGGTTCTTTTGCAATACCGAGAGACACATTTTGTTATCCTAATGTCTCATTCTCATTGCATATGCTGCCCATGTCTATTTTTTTTTTTTTTTTTTTTTACATGTTTAGAATGTCCATTACTTTAGTTTGCTCTCGAATCTATGTTTCTTTTTTTCCATAGATATTTGAGTTATAACTAACTTAAGTTCCAAGGATTTAGTAAGGCTCAAAGTTTCTGAGGCGTAAGTTAGTATTGGTAGAACCTCTGATTAAATACTTTTCTTCTTAAAAGAAAGTGGCATTTTACTATTCATAATCTTACTTTGTTCAATGAAAGCTTTCTATCCTATGCTTATCCTTCTTTTAACTTCATTCTCTGTTCCTCTTGAAACATTTACTACCTATCCTAAGTACCTATATTCATAATCAATCTTCTTGAGGCTTATCCATAACTTTTATATGTGTTGTCTTCGCATTTTCATTGAAAATTATCTTGGTTTTACTCATATAAATTTTCAGTCCTACATTCTGCTTTCTATATTCAGATCTTCTATCACCTTTTGTAACTCGTACTTTGATTCACTAATTACGTTATCTGTAAATTTCAAGTCCTACATTTTTTGTTAAACTAAATTCAAAAAAAAAAAAAAAAAAAAAAAAAAAAAAAAAAAAAAAAAAAATAGGTAAGACTGTGAATAATCAAGAGAGATAAGGTCTTCCTGTCTACCTCGTTTTTTCAATCTTCATTTTCCTCACTATCTTTATTTAGTTTTTACGATCGTTGTACTTCCTTTATACTGTAGATATCTTCAAGTGTTCCAACAAAAACATCATATATATCTTGTCTTTGAATGGCTATACTCCTGATGTTTTGAATGAATCAAAAGATTTTTTCATAGCCTATAAATGTCATACATAGTGGTTTGTCATACGCAGTCGATTTTTTCATTATCTGGTTAATTACATGGATATGGTTAGTTGGTTGAATACTCATTCTAAAGCCGTCCTGCTATTTGGGTTGATTTAAGTCTAGATGTCTCTCTATTCCACCTAATAGGATCTTTGTCGTTATTTTATATATTACTGACAGTAAACGTAGTTTTTCATGATTTTTTTTCAGGTGTTTTGTATCTCCCTTATATGATTGATTCATATGAAAAAAAAAATTCCAACCTGTAAGTATAGAGGATTCTTACAGACATTTTGTGTAAACTTCAGTGAGTTTTACTACTATGAAATCTCCTCCATCTAATAGAAAAAACAATTGTTAGGTCATCTTCTCCTGCTGCTTTCCTTTTGTCATGAATTTTAAAGCTTTCTTTACTTATCCTATACTGTTACCTTAGGTACCGGCTCAGGTGTTTCATTATTTCTATTGGTACGTTTTTTCTTTCATCTCTATTGTATAATATTGCATGGAAATCATCTGTAGTTTTTATCTGTGAATCTCGTTTTTTTTTTATGTTTCCATTTTCTTTCCTTGAAGCAAACATCTTTTTGGCCCATGTTATCAAGTCTTCATCACATCAATCTGATACTCCTTCCTTTCTTTAATGTTTTCTATAGTTTGGTCTGATTGTGTTTACGAATAACTTGGTTTATTAACTTATATATATATATATATATATATATATATATATATATATATATATATATATATATATATATATATATATATATATATATATATAAATATATATATATATATATATATATATATATATATATATATATATATATATATATCTTATATATATATGCATGTATATATACAAACATATATATATATATATATATATATATATATATATATATATATATATATATATATATATATATATATATACATATATATATATATATATGTATATATATACATATATATATATATATATATATATATTTATTTATTTATATATATATATATATATATATATATATATATATATATATGTATATATATATAT
>NC_090736.1:127184044-127189044 GCF_036898095.1 Palaemon carinicauda
CAAGAGAAAGCCCGTGGCCATATTTACTATAGCCTGAATAGGTAATTATTCAGTTTCTAGTTTAAATCCAATGTTTATAGTCTGATTTGTATTTAGCGTAACAGGATTACAATACTTGTAATGTCATTCAGGCTTTTGAACATTCCTATTAACTATTCACTATGCCACCAAAAGAGAGAGAAAGAGAGGGATTGTATGTAAACAGTCTTTATATAACTATTTTTGTTAAAATAAGATTTTTGTGCTAAAATCTCCATCAGACCAACCGTGTTAGCTATGTTTTGGGCATGACTGCATTTTATAAATAAATCCTGAATAGTTTTAGGAGTTTTATTCGTACATCTAATGGGAATTTATAGAAGTGAAGTGAACATAATTCATTTATCCTTTTAAAATAATTACTACATGTAGCAAAACAGATAGTAGTAAAGATGATAATGCAATGAAGGAATGATACCATACTTTATCTTTAGCTTCAACATCGGCAATAACATACCCAGTTGCCATAATTTGTCAGCTTAATGAAATAACCTATCATCTAAAGTTAAACTTAATTTCTGAGGAGGCCATGGCTTTTTGCACAGTGAAAGAATATGACAAAGACTTTATGAATGGCGGAACGATACATAAATGTGGGTGGGGTATTTGTGCTAGCGTAGTAATACTACTGTACTGTAGCAGTAGTGCCGTAACAGTACTATACATGAATTAAACGTTTAGGCCAACTGCTGGGATCCTTGAGGATCATTTACCACTACTTACAACTACTCGAAAAATTAGTTTTTATAGCCAGAATTTAAATTTTCTGATCCAACAATGCCCATGATAGCCTTCAGTGTTATCCTGAATTACAACGAGGCCAAAGTGGGTGGAGCCTCGTGAAGTCATCATTGTGACGATAATTAATGGTGAAGGTTTAAAGCCAAAATATGGTACCAGTTATTTATTTTTTTTTCTTTTTTACAGTAAATACGTAGGTAGCTAGACAATAAATAAAAATTACTGGACATTGGATATAGCAGTTATCAAATCAAGCTGGTCTACTACGTTTTTGAAAATTACCAACTAATCCATACACCTTGTCAATCTGATTGTGACCTATAAAGTAGACTGTAATTTCTTAGGAAACTTATTCTGGGAGTTAGACTAATAATCGAAGTGTTTTTGTATTTATTAACATATTTTGTTTGTTTGTTCATTATGACAATTCTCAGTGGAGAGGTTTCAGAGTTCATAAAGGTGTACTGCTTTGCTTTTATTTACACTTTTGTGTTATTGTTGGCAGAGGTATAGCCTTCGTTACGTATAACCAATCATCGACCGAGAAAGAGAGAAGAAATGCCGTCATAAGTTACGTAACGAGTGCGTTCAAAACCTTTTCTCTGAGTAAGTTGGCCCGTCTTCAAAAATCGTCACTTTTACTTAATAAAGTACCAAATTTATTCAACCTACGTAATGCAGAATATAGTCAAAATTTGTGTGTAGAGATAATGTGCATTCTGAATAAGCGTTATATTTATGAAATTCATAGAAAAAAAGTTATTGCGAAAAAACCGTGTTACAGAGGCCCTGAATCTCATAGTAGGAAAGCAAAAAGTAGCAAGATATGTTACGCAAGGGGGTGGGGGGGGGGGAGGAGTTGGTAGAGGAAGTACTAAACGACCTGGAACTGACATCGTCAACCAAAGAGATGTTCGTGACGTCAGCTTGCATTTTGCATATATTCAAAATATATACTAAACGAAAAGTGGAGTGATCACTCAATAGTGTTACAATTTGTGAAATGTATATTCTATTTGGTAAATATTTGATGATAAGTCTCATTAAAGTGTTTTTTTTTTTTTTTTTTTTTTTTTTTGAAGAAACTATTTTGTGAATGACTAACTTTCCCAGACGACATTTCGCTATACTAACGCCATCTGTTGACAACTGCCTAAGGATGCCTGCCAATTTCCCGCCAATGAAAACATGCGCTGCAAAAATAGTCATTCTCATAAAAAGTTTCTTTAAAAAAAAGGATAAGATTTATTATCAAGTATTTACCAAATAAAATATACAATTCACAATTAGTGACACCTTTGAGTAATTACTCCATTTTCAATTTAGTATATATTATGAATATATACCATATGTACGCTGACGTCACGAACTTCTCTTTGATAATTGATTCTTTATGTTACCGATGTCCGTTCCAGGTCGTTTAGAAACACATCCACCAACCCTTCGCCCCTTGTGAAACATATCTTGCTACTTTTTGCTTTTCCAGCATCTAAAGAACCTCCCAATTACTGTACAAGAAGAAGAGAGCTGCAGGACTACATAATTTGGGAGTATATGGAGAGCGTGCTCTTGTAAACAAATACCATTTCAGGGGAAAAATCATTGCAGCAGTTGCTATTTCATCTCAAATGAAACTTGACAGAATAATTGGGTCACTTGCACAAATAAACTGAGTCCCGTAAAGGTTTTGTTATATAAACAATTATCTCTCTCTCTCTCTCTCTCTCTCTCTCTCTCTCTCTCTCTCTCTCTCCATTTTATAATGGAATAGAGGTTTTTGACTTTTTAACTTTGACTCTCTCTCTAAAAACATAAGCAATAGTAGCAACCTATTACACACACATACACACACACATACGCACACACACACACATATATATATATATACTGTATACACACACACACACACATATATATATTATATATATACTGTATACACACACACACATATATATATATATATGTATGTATTTACATATATATACAGTATATACATATATATATATATTATATATATGTCTGTGTGAGTATACCTATATATATATACCTATATATATATATATATATATATTTATATATATATATATATATGTGTGTGTGTGTGTATGTGTGTGTGTGTGTCTGTGCGTGTAATACATATATATATTATATATATATATATGTGTGTGTGTGTGTGTGTGTGTGCGTGTATACATATATATATATATATATATATATAAATTCCAAATTCCTTAGTTCAAAGGGAACTTACCCAAATAATTTAAACAAGTAACAATTCTATGTTATAAACTGCTTCTAAAGAAATCAAAATGCAAAAGAACAGACAGAAGAATGGATAGGGGACAGAACTATTAGGACGAATAGAGCGTTAAACATAATCAACTCATCCTAGGAATTCTCTGGTTTAACACATTGAAAAAGTTGACGATCTTTATATTAATTGCATCGTATTTCATCCGAAACATATTACCTTACTGTTTTTTAATAATGAATGACTTTAGAACAAGAAAATTTCCTTCAGGCAATGTTAGTTATGATCCCAATATTAACGTGGTAAATGAATCAGGGGTAACGCAGAGTTCATGTTTATGATTAATGAGAGAGAGAGAGAGGAGAGAGGAGAGAGAGATGAGAGAGGAGAGAGAGAGAGAGAGAAAGAAAGAGAGAAGAAGAAGAAGAAGAAGAAGATAATTTAAATCTTGGAATGTTTTTTGGCCGGTCAGGAAAAAAGTTAGTCCAAAGTAAAATTATTCTAATAGAAAGTTCTATCAATATTTTTACACCTATATTTCTATCTACATATGTTTGAGAAAGAGGAGAAAAAGAGGGAGGATGTAGCTTAGTGTTTTATTTTTTCTCTTCTTTTAGAAATTATATCTTGATGGTGTCGCCATACTTAAACTCGTTGAGTGTCATCTTTTTTCTGAAATGTCTCCCTTGAAAACCCTTTTGACTCATCTCTTTTATGTTCAAGAACTGGAAATATCCAGGGGACACTAAAAAAAATACCTGAATTATGAAGCTAATGTTTTAGATTAACTTTCATGAGATGAAAGCTGACTTGCTAACAAGATTAAGTGGGTGATGTCTACCTACTCATTAACAATAAATCCTCTATCTCTGCTCTGAGTAGGATGTGTCATTTTTAATGATACGAAAAACCAAAAAAAAAGAAAAAAAAAACAGAAAAGTTTTCATTATAACGGTGGCATTTTTAATATCATTGCCGAATGAAATAAATGACATAAATGATTTCCATTAACATAAATTAGAATGAAATACAAAAGGAATTTACCCTGATTATTTTTTAAGAATAGTTTTTGTTTTTGTTTTAATGTTAACACAGTTTTTTATTGATTTAAAGAAACCATCAAATGAGAAATGAATGAGCTATGAATATTCATATTAAGAAAAAAGCTAAATAAAGAACTGGGTATAATGTAAAATATGAAAAAATCTTCGATTCACTTATCATTTTATAGATTTTTTTTTTATTTTTATGTAACAGCAAGACCTTCATAGTCCATATTTGCAAAATTACTATAAATTCATCGCACAAAAGAATTTCACACAATAAGAAATATATATCTTGAATAAGGATTGAATAATTTTTGTAAGAAACAATAACATTTCTACTTTGAAAATAGGTGACTTTCAAATTCAATTATATTGTCAACATAACTGGATATATCTAAAGAAAAATGATTTCCTGTAAAAAAGTGGAAATTAGATAATAAATCATTCAGTGTAAAAGATCCCATATTTAACCACAGAAAATATACAATATATATACATATATATATATATATATATATATATATATACATATATATCCAATATAATTTTTTTTCGTGACTTGAATAACTTACTAAGGTGTTATTCCTTTAAAGAAGAGGGAGGCTGCCCTTTCGAATAAAATAACGAAAAATTGTAAGTTATTCCTTCATATCTCTCTCTCTCTCTCTCTCTCTCTCTCTCTCTCTCTCTCACTGATAATTTGACACTTTGCATGCTAGTGTTTGTGTTCCTGAATAACATTTCAACCAACAAAATAAAGATATATAAGCCTTTTCTTGGATCACTTCCTCTTTAACGTCCGGAAAAGTAAAAGCAATGTCCATTATTCTTTGCGAAGATAAAATCAAATTGACACCGTTAGATGACCAATATAACCTTATAATGGCTATGGAGACACACTTTAACGGCAGTGAAACGATGGA
>NC_090736.1:127216544-127251544 GCF_036898095.1 Palaemon carinicauda
AACTGAGGAAAATAAAATTTAATCCCTTTGCTTGAGAGAATCCTTGTCCTTTGTGCACTGTAACCCTTCCAAACCGTGCTATTCTTGGAGAAATAACCTTACGCCAGACACCACTCCAGCACAACATGGTCACCACTGAATTTTTCCATAACCTGACAATTCCAGTGAAATATCTATAATAAAAGTCATGGCCATCTATGGTTTAGACTAAGGCGTAAGCCTTGAATGTTTTTATCTAAATGTAAATATATGAATGTAATAAATTAGATAGCAAAGACCGTAAAATTCTTAGTATTTAGCTAAGTTTTAGGCTAGCCTGATACAAATTTAAAGTTATTTGCTAGGTTAAGTGCCTAGCTTAAAATTTAGTATAAGTTTTTTCCAGTGCTTAGTCTACTTAGCCAACACGTAAGCAAGCTCAATAGCCCAGTTTAAAGTTATTAGAAGTTTTTTAACGTTAATATATGAAAGAACTGAGTTACTCATTGGCTTAAATTGTGATACTTGAACCTCGGCGAGTTTAGCCAAAGTTAACGAGATAATAACAGTATTGTAATGACAATCATCAAGTTCCTTCTAAATACCACGAACTATCAGTTAATATTTTATAGGACGTGCAAGTTAGGTTAATGAACCGACTAAGTTCATATATAAGCAATTTGAAAATCGACTGAAACACGCGTAAATGCAACTCGATTCTTACCTCCAAACTGCTAAAAACCCGTCTCCTTTCTCTCCCGAAATCCTTCGGTAGTTTTGTTGAATTTCGCCTTCATCGTCAATGGCAGCTGTCCTCTGCAAACTTCTTAATAGTAAATCTTCATATTAATTATACCATTAAGCTCTTGTGATCCATGAAGACTATAAGCAGATCGGCTGATACACGAAAAACATGTAGGATGGTTCACCTACAGGTCCTGTTGTTCTGGTCTTCGATTCACAACTGCTCTTCTGCGTTTTGGCAGTTATATCGTCACCTCCTCTTCAAGACATTATATGGTCGCCTCTGCTAAACTTGTTATCTCGTTTATAACTTTCGGTTTGAAAAGGTTAGTCAAGAAATCATTTACCATGAATCAGCCAAATTAACTTTATGAACATGAACTTTAGCCGCAATAAAGTAATAATAGTAAATTTAAATATCTAATTACAACTTGGTGATTACGATTCATGAGAAGTAGAAGGAACTCTAAACAAACTCCTAAACCCTGGCTTAACAAAAAACAAAATATCTTAAAAGGTATCCGGGAGTTTATGTAAATAAAAGAGAAATAGCATACTGTCAAGTAAACAATGAATGTGAAATATATCTTTGATATAATTTGTATGACATTTGTGTCGTTTTACCCACATTTACATCAACGTAGTAAGTCCCCTACCCACATCACAGGGATATTGTTACCGGTTTACCATCATTGACCGCTCCATTCATTGTCCAGAAGCCATTCACATTGAAACTACAACATCTGTGTTTCATGTACATGTGCCTTACACTCTGGATGGATAGTGAGATTTGTTATTCCTAAGCTTATTACTTCTTATAAGGGTGCCACTTTCACCTCTCAATTGTGGGCATATTTAGAGAATCTCCAGAGATTCATTCTAAATTTGACAACCGCCTACACAATGCTTCCAACAGAATGGTTGAACTCTTTCATCACAGTCGCAAATACCTTTGGTATCCTACTCCAAGGACTCCAATTAATTTACCAAGCTAACTAGCACTTCTCAAGATGCCCTGGATGTCTCGACAGTTGAGATGGTGTATGGCAGGCAGTTGGTCGTCCGTGCAGACTTTTTCCATCTGCAATCCCAGTCGGAAATCTTTAGGGCTTACATCACGTTGTGGGGAAATTTACTCCAGTCCACCACGCTCACTATCACTCAGCTGAGCAACACTTACCAACAGACCAGCACTTCGTAATGCACGTTTTACTGTGTAATGACACTAGCTGGCAACTGCAAATGCCCCCTACATGGGCCCTTTCCTCGTGATCCATTGCAAGTCGAAAAAATCTATTGATTACCTAAAATCTTTTTATCTTTTGCCAGAAGACCTACCTACAGTACCCCTCTTAAGAACAGGGCACCCTACTTCACAGGTATGTCAGTTTTATCGGGTTTCATACACAATCGTACACTGTAATGGTTTTGCTATTTATCCTATCACTCGCTCTGCTGATAAACCAACCTGTAAAAAAGGTGATTGCTTGAGTTTAATTTTATTCAATCTTTTTTGATGATCTTTAGGGCAATTCCTGGTATTTAAGCTCAATGTCAGTTTAAAAAAGTTTAGTTGATTTTACCTCTCCTCTCAGTTATCACCTAACTGGCACCTCGCATGACAAGTGAGAGCTTAGGTCCTCGCAGTCAGTATGTTTTTTCTGACATAACGTTCTACAAATATCTATATGTATGTTCGTACTCTCATTGTATCATATATAAAGTAATATATATATATATATATATATATGTAGTATATACATATACCTATATATGTATATGTATATATATATATAAATATATATATATATATATATATACAGTATATATATATGAACCTATATATATATATATATATATACAGAGTATATATATATGAACCTCTATATATATATATATATAGTTATGTATATATATACAGAGTATATATATATATATGTACCTTTATATATACATATATATATATATATATATACATATATTTATATATATATATATATATATATACATATATATATATTATATATATATATTTATACTTATACTATATATATATATATATATATGGAGTATATATATAAATATATATATATACATACATATATATATATATATATATATTGTAATGTGTCGAACAATCAGAGAGGGTGGAGAAGGATTGGACTGGATTGGTGACAGGAATTTAGCTGACGTAGAATATGATGATGATGCTATCCTTGTTAGCAGAACACCTCAGGATTTGAAATTCTTGCCTACCAGAATGCCAAGAATATCACACGAGGTTGGGCTGAAGATAAATAGAAGAAAGACAGAGATAATGAGATCGGATTTCGGAATGGAATATGGAATATCATTGGAAGGAGAAATGATTATTGAGGTAAAATCATTTAAGTTTTTAAGAACTATGATCTCCAATGCAGGGTCTGTAGAATTAAAATTTAGTGAAAGATTGAGACAATAGCTAGGTTCAGTAAAATTTGGAAATCAAATCGCCTAAAATCGCATGAAAATCTGATTTTATATCAGTTAGTGAGATCGGTGTTACTCTATGGACATGAGTCATGGTATGATGATGACACAATATTCAATAGATTTAATAAATTTGAGATCAAAGCTCCCAGAAGAATATTGAGAATTGAATGGCAGGGCATAATTAAAAATCAAACTATAAGGGAGATTACTCGAGGGCCATATGTGGATGATATCATGGTGAAGGGTAGATGGAAATGGTTTGGGCATGCTCTTCGACTCACCATGAGAGAATAATTCACCAAACGTTCAGCCGAGCTCCAAAAAGCACTAGAACAGCTAAAAGACCCAGGCCTACATGGCTGAGGAATATAAAGCTCGAAGTAGGAGATGATGAATGGAGAAGAAGTATTGGACTAAAAGCTCTATGGAGACGCGACTGGCAAAACTTAACCGAGGCTCTTTGCATCAACAGGTCTATGGGTGTAGTAGGAGATGATGATGGTGAAGAATATATATATATATATATATACATATATATATATATATATATATACATATATATATATATATATATATGTATGTATATATATATATATATATGTGTATGTATATACTTATATATATATATATATGTATGTATATATATATATATATATATGTATGTATATACTTATATATATATATATATATATATGTATATATATATTTATATATATATATATATATATATATTTATATATATATATATATATATATATGTATATATATATATATATATATAAATTATATATATAAGTATATATTTATATATATATATATACATACATATATATGTATATATATATATATATATATACACATGCATATATATATATATATATATATGTAAGTATATATATTTATATGCATATATATATATATATATATATATGTGTGTGTGTGTGTGTGTGTGTATTCGTTCACTTTAACTGAACATATAGAATTAATTAGATTAGAGTATTATCTATTCAAGATTTATTATCATATATTTTCTACAATTATCGCATACTCCTTACTGTTGAAAATAGTCAAGTATTTTTTTCAACGATCATTATCATATTATTAGTAAGATAATTATATGTATGTATAGTGCACCTATTTAAAGTGTAGTGATACTAAAGTTTTGTTAGCGATTTTTTTCTTTTTTTCTTTTTACAGTGTTCCTGTGTCTTTTTGCTCCTTGTCATGCCCAAGTCTCGTGTTTACTTGTCCCAGCAAGAGAACAAAGATGAACAATCACACTCCTCATATCATAAGTCAAATGACGCGGGATGTCACGAGACTCACTTCACTGTCACAACTTAAAATTGGTGAGGGGAAGAGTGAGTTATTCATGGCAGTCACTGCCTGCCCTACGAAGACAAACATCACACACACCCTAACATACGGACACACACATACACGCAGACATAAAGGCACTCGCCTTGAAAATCTGGAAAAAAAAAATCTTTGAATTCAAACTGCTCTTTGTAGCAAAATTAATAATGATAGATCCACCACAAAACTTTGTAGGCTATCAAGAGGAATCTATGAAGGTGGAAATAGGGACAGATTGGAATATATTCTTCACAGTTATCGTACTGTGGGTTTACTAGAGCCTTCGCCCAACCTAATACCACCACTCCTGAGCCTCAACTACCATGCTCATCCACCCACATCAGCAGCATAATTGGATATACCTCTTTTTGGAGTAACGAGAGAGAACGCCTGGGAAATGAAGAAAGAAGAGAAAAGGATGACAGAGAAAAAAAAAAGAACAAAAGGAATTTCGCGGATAGGAGAGACTTAGCGTTAAAATATGACGAGTAAAATTGTGAACAGAGAGAGAGAGAGAGAGAGAGAGAGAGAGAGAGAGAGAGAGAGAATTTAGAAGCAAAACAAAAAAAGTGGAGATATGATGAAGTAGATTCTCTAGTAATGGATTTGAGAGAAAAAAGTTCTTTTTAAACAAGCAAAGAAACAATTCATAGAAATTTATTCCTTTGATGGGTTGGCGTATTGAGATCGAAAACAGTGTGAATGGATTTGAAGTTCTCTTCATCCTGAAATCGAAGGTGATTGGCGCCGATATCGTTTATCATAAATAAAGATTGAACGAATATTCAATTAAAAGCATAGAAGTAAATATGTTATAAAAATTAGATATCATTAAGAAGACCTGCTTTTGATATAAATTTTAAAATGCCACCAACATTGTACGACACATCATTTCCAAGGATCTTGGCAAGGATAAACCAGCCATCCTCACCTCGAGCCTAAAAAAGACATTTATTTTTATCTCTGCTATATATAAGTGGGGCACTCAGTCAACAAATGCCTCACTCCCAAGGGTATCACACAGTTGTCGTAATATGGTTGGTGTTGGGCAGCCAGCAGAAACTCGTGTGTTATCCGAGTGTGACCAATACGGAGGCGACAAAGAGTAGTTTCCCATTTTCTGGGCATCCAATTATACCTCCATGGGGATATAACAATTACAAAGAGTGAGAACAGGTAGTTAAAACATTTTATTACGGTAGCACTCATGTAAAAGTAAAATTAGTCAAAGTTGCCATTTATGCTTGTTGTAAGTGGTCTTTTAAGACTCACTTTTATTCTCTCAAATTGAGACATAGCTTTGTTAAGTTTTGTTTCTGAGAGGCGCAGCTGTTTCAAAGTGCAATAGGCACAAGACTCAATCATGTATGACCACAGTGACAACTCAATTCTTCAACATAGGATATTTTCATTCTTGATTTTACTGGGCATTCAGTTGGTAAACAGACAAATTTCGCTGGTTGGCAAGTAAACTGAAATGAAAGGTTAGCAAGTTTCTCCACTTCCTGTTGAACTTGATGATGACATATTCTGTCTTTTCGATGATATGAAGTTTCCTTTTTGTCTCATTCAGCATTGACCAGAAAAGGCTACGAGGCGTTCATCTTGAATAATGGGGCTGTAATAACCTGGCTGGATGCATCAATCACAATATTGAGCAATATCATGTTCTTGATGATGTCGACTACAGGACTAGATGTGTCTTCTTAAAGATGACCAGTGACACTGCACCATATTGAAGACCAGGAAAATATTACTGGCCTCTCAAAAAGGTGGATCTTTCTGGAATAACCTGGATTCATTTGGCTCAATAGGTAAATAAGCCAATGAGTCGTTGTAGCGACTTGTTATTACCTGTCAATGGAAGCTCCATCCGAAGATGGATGTGATCTGAGTCTGGTCTCAACTGTCCTTTGGTGATAGAGTACCACAAGATATTGCCTGTTAAGCTAAACTTGATTCAAATTAGAATGACAGGCCCACTTCACTGGCAAACTCCCAAAAGTGCCTTAGATTTTTATTGTGTTCTTCCCTTCTAGAAAAGTATATTGTTAAATTGTAGTTATACATATGTTTCCTCAAGATTGTGATGTGGTATGATGTTCATCTCTTGTTGAAAAGTCGCTATGCCCTTAGTTGCACCCATTGGGCTCCACATGAATTACTGCAGTCCTACCTCTAATAGGAATACTGTGTTCAATCTTCCTCTCTTTGTGGTAATAGCACATGAGAGGTCAATGGCACTAAAGATCTTACTTTTTCCTATTTTGTTGACTTACTCAGTGATGATCAGGAGGGAGTAGTCCTTTAGTTCAGTAAACCTATAGAGGGTATGTTAAAAGTCCACCACCATATTCTTGGACTGAATTTTGCTGTGAGCCACTGTTGCTTGAGCATACTACAGAAAATGGCTTAGTGTGATAACATCCTTCATTAACTGCTGGACTTCATTGCTTTTTGGATATTTCATCCACTGGATTGAATTTCAGAACCTTAGATGCAATAGGATGACAGTCTGGAATTAGGCTGCTGAAAAGGTTTGGGTTAGCAACTTTGATGAGAGTGAGACTACGGACATTGAATCTTGACTATCTCAACCAAATGCCAGAGTAACATTAATATGAACTATTCAGACACCAGCCCTTACTTCTGTTTTCAATCACTGTTAGGATATTGGTTATCAAAAAAATACACTCTTTACAATAATAAATATATTTTATAATATGTTACAACACTTCGAAAAAATTAGCACAAGAAATAAATCACTTGAAATATCAAATCTAAACAAAACCTTAGACTAAGACAAGAAAATATTACTTTATAAAAAAAAAATACAATCATTTGTTTCACTGGAATTAATTTCAGAAAAATATTCAAATTTGATAATTAATGAAAAGAGTTAACACTTTGCCACTCTAATGAACATACAATGATGAAATTTACATATATGTAACTGTTGCCCTTACGTATTCTGGTTCATTCGAGGTTACTGAACAGTTAAGCAAAATATACATACTTCACTGATTAACCTAAATATTACTTGGCCAGTTACAAAAATATAAATGACAATGTACTTACATTAATATGCTACACTTGATTTACCATTCAATAATTTGACCAATATTTGAAGAACACTATACGCAATTTATTTTGGGTAAAAACTTATTCATTTGGTGAGTTTGGAGCTCAGGAGTTTATATAATTCACCAGCCAAAATATTCTTTGTCTAACATATCGTTAGATAATCCTTAATCAAAGAAAATAATACTGATTTATGATTCTTGAAAAGTGATCAGGAGCATTTAAAAAGCAAAGCAAAGGAAACTGAATTTGAATGAATGATTATTTGCTACAAAGGCCATTTTACTCCTCATGCCTTCATGTATTTGAATTTAATGGTATTCATATTTCAACTCAATAGTGTTATAGTATCATTTTTTATTGGCTAACCCATTTATTTATGAGAAACTCCTTGATTGATGGTAAATGATGCGCATTATCTTTAGTATTAACATTCGATTTTCTATAGTGGATGCACAATCTTACCAAGCAATAATTTTTCTTTACTCTAACATTTGGGAAGCTTAGGGGATTTGCTTTACTCAGTAATGCCCTATTCCCTTTATTTACTAATTACGAACTACATTTAGATTATCTGATGGGCACTGCGTTAATGCATTCAAGATGGAATCATGACTCTAGATTCCATCATCAAGTTTAGACAATGAATCGTCATCCAAAATAATCCTCAAGTTGCTTAAATTGTACACCAATGTATCTAGTTTCCTTTTATTTCCTCCTGACCCTTTAACATCATGTTTGGCTATCTATCATGGGGTGTTACATACACCATTGTTCCCGCCGGAAGGGACTAAGAGAGGAAAACGGTCATATTTTTCGGTACCTTTGGTGGCACAGTTTCTCCTCAGTCTGGTACTGTAGTTACCCCCCTCACTTGTCTCCATCCCACTCAAGCTTGATTGCTAACACATTCCCCACTTATCTCCTCTATAGAAAGATCATACAATTCTCCCAGCACTTTTAGGTACACATCTTCACCTCTCTTAATAGCAATATGGTTCAATATGATAAAGTCTAGTCCCAAAATACATTCGGTTCCAGGCATACTCCTATTGTGGATATTTCCGCCGATAACTGTAGGAGCTTACTTGTCTTTTCTCATTGTTTGCTACATCAATGTTTTGAAAAAAGACCTCAATCAATTGAAACCATTCTCTTGTTGTTAGTAATCTAACGACGTGACTGTCCACGATAACTCATACAATATCCAGATAATAACATCTTGCATCATCATAGTCCTCTGTGCCTGTCCCTACTCATAAGTGTGTGATAATATTTCAAGTGTAGTGAGGTAACCCTAGCGTCTTTTCACTGTTGATCTCACTCACTTAATAATCTTTTGAATATAAATATAAACTTTTTCTTATTGTTAGTCCTGTCATATTTGTGTCTTTTCATCACAAAATCCAATGACTCTGACAGCTCCTTTGGCCTTAGCTTATACACCAACAAACGACGTAGCTCTAGGTTTTTATATATATTTTGCTCTTTGACTTCACCAATTTTGATGTACTTTTTTTCACATTGCAATGTTACTGAGACCCCACACTTAATGATACCAGAATAACCTATGTTAAACATTATTTACATTTCAGTTGTTTTATATTTACTCATTTTAATAATTTTACATGTCTTATGTTCAGACTAATTATTATCCTCACAAGAAATAGCCAGCTTTCACTAAAGCATATGTGTAAGAAAACGCCTTGGTAATCTGAGAAATGTGAGCCTACTGAAATCTTAAAAATATCTTTCAATGGAAGTATCTATGTTCCAGTAATATGACACATGCACACTGCCTCTAATTATGTTCAGAACAAAATATAATGGAATATTATGTATTATTTGATCCTCTGTCCGGGCACTGGTACAAGGATATCAATGCAGATAAGTGATTTAACAATTATTCCTCAGACTTGAAATTCATCTAGTTTTCGTACTCCCATGAGTTTTCACGTGATTTTTCTCAACTATCTTTGTTTAAAATTTTCCAACCTTTGAATAGCATCTACCCAACAGCATTACCTTTTTACAGTTTGCTATCTGTATCCATTAATTGTTAAATTGCCCAACCATTGATTCTTGGAACTTTAAATAAGAAACTGACGTGCGTTTGATTTTGTCTGATGTTCTCTTCGCTGGGAGTGACATAACCTACAATACCATGAAGTGGATCTTCCTGTACATGGCAGCTCATCCTGATGAGCAGTAAAATTTGCAAGAGGAGCTACACAGCCTCCTTCCTAGCGGCACACTTGTGATGCTTGTAGATAAACCCAGGTAAACTGGGTATTGTATGTCTCCTCTTTCATTTTGAAGATTGTAAGATTTAAGAAAATAGATTTGTACAACAGTCAGAATAACAAAAAGAAAGGAGAACTGAATACATTGTTAATACTTACTTACTGAAACATCAGTGGTAACTAACTCTGCAATAAATACCAGCAATTTATTTCAAGCTCTAAGAGGATATAGTGAATCCCATTAACCAACCAATTTCTTATATTTATTTACGTTCCGTTTCTTATTGTTACCTAAACCAAACTGTTTTTAATAAATGGGATTTGTACGGAAAGTAATAGGTTCTTATGCTAGAATCTAATACTTATCCTATTAGAAAATAGATTTGACTATGAATGTTAATATTTTATAATATATGCCATGCTATAACTCATCAGCGTTAGTATCAGACAATCAGGATAAAAAAAAATAAGGATTTTTCTCAACCCTTAATTGGGAGAACCTTCATTTCAGAAAATCTGACAGAGAAAGTTGTTTGACTAAAACCTCTGATTCCAGGATTCCTTACACTATGAGATTCAGAGTTTGTGTAACACGGTTTTTTCGCAATAATTTTTTATCTATGAATTTCATAAATCTAACGCTTATTCAGAATGCACATTATATCTACACATTAATTTTGACTATATTTTGCATTACGTAGGTTGAATGAATTTGGTACTTATAAAGTAAAAGTGACGTTTTTTGAAGACGGGCCAACTTACTCACAGAAAAGGTTTCGAACGCACTCGTTACGTAACTTATGACGGCGTTTCTTCCCTCTTTCTCGATCGATGATTGGCTATACGTAACGAAGGCTATACCTCTGCCAACAATGACACAAAAGTTTAAATAAAAGCAAAGCAGTACACGTTTATGAACTCTGAAACCTCTCCACTGATAATTGTCATAATGAAGAAACCAACAAAATATGCTGATAAATACAAAAACACTTCGATTTTTAGTCTCACTCCCAAAATAAGTTTCCTAAGAAATTACAGTCTATTTTATAGGTCACAATCAGATTAACAAGGTGTAGGGAATAGTTGGTAATTTTCCAAAAAGTAGTAGACAAGCTTGATTTGATAACTGCTATATCCAATGTCAAGCAATTTTTATTTATTGTCTATCTACCTACCTATTTACTGTAAAAAAAAAAATAAAATAAAAAAAAGGCCGGTATCGTATTTTGGCTTTAAACCTTCACCAATAATTATCGTCAGAATGATGACTTCATGAGGCTCCACCCACTTTGGCCTCGTTATAACTCAGGATAACACTGAAGGCTATCATGGGCATTGTTGGATCAGAAAATTTAAATTATGGCTATAATAACTCATTTCTCGAGTAGTTGTAAGAAGTGCTAAATGATCCTCAAGGCTCCCAGCAGTTGTCCTAAATGTTTGATTCATGTATACTACTATTGCGGCACTACTGCTACAGTAGTATAACTACGCTAGCACAGATACCCCACCCACATTTATGTATCGTTCCGCCATTCATGAAGTCTTTGTCATGTTTTTTCACTGTGCAATAAGCCATGGCCTCCTCAGAAATTAAGTTAAACATTAGATGATAGGTTATTTCATTAAGCTGACAAATTATGGCAACTGGGTATGTTATTGACGATGTTGAAGCTAAAGATAAAGTATGGTATTCCTTCATTGCATTATCATCTTTACTACTATTTGTTTTGCTACCTGTAGTAATTATTTTAAAGGATAAATGAAATATGTTCACTTTATTTCTATAAATTCCCATTAGATGTAGAAATAAAACTCCTAAAAATATTCATGATTTATTCACAAAATGCAGTCATCATCACTCTCGAGGAAAAGATCATCTTCCCCTTCCTCATCGTCAGTTGCCAGGCTAATGATGACTGGTTCTACTGTCTCTCGGATATTGTCTGACTCCCAATACTCCTCTTCGAAATGACGAGATTGTCAAACTGCTCCTGCCCACACTTCTGGGGTAACAGAAAGCCTGGCTTCCTCCAACCTGTCCTGCAGGTCGGATAGAGTAAATCGACGGAGGGAGGAACGTACGTGTCTCTTCATGAACCCCCACACCTGTTCAATTGCATTGAGCTCAGGGTGAGCGGGGGGCAAACGCAAAATCTCATGGCCCAATTCACGGATGTTGTCAATCTCATACCTTCGCTCCGGCCGATTCTTTTGGCAAATAAGCAGCAGCTCTGAGCGTGTGGCAGAAGGTCGGAGCGATATCCTGCGCTGTTCTAGCCACCTGACGAGAGAGCTTAATAGAACATTAATACCTTAAAGATAGATCATAAATTGTTGTATGTAGTACAAGCAATAAAGTGCAATTTGATCAAGTTCCCATTAAAATAGGTTAATTGACTCTTCGAACGATTTATATATATATATATATATATATATATATATATATTGGAAGGGATGGCAGAAGTTGCGCCGTTAGCCACTGTTTGAACAACTTTGTATTCATCTCGCCATGTTAGTCTCCCTGATTGGTCTTGGCCAGGTAGCACAGGTATGAAACATCTATAAAGCCCTCATTCGTGCCAGCTGCCACCACCACAAAACGCTCACCTTCTCCAGGAGGAACCTGACGACTGTAAGTGGGGCTGGTGATATCCTGCATAATGTCTGCCCATTCCCTGTTGTGGGCCATTCTCGTCAGCGTCGTAGATCACGGAGAGCAGTTATCCGGTGGCATACAATTTCCATAGATTCCTTCCTTACATACATCTTACGTCGGGAAGTTTTATACTTGAATCCCATAGAATGCAAGAGTCGAAGTATTGAAGCCCATGATGTCATTTCCGGAATAATGCCAGCTGTTTTGAGGTCATTTGTAAATGAACCAACAGTAAAAGGCTCCTTTTCGGCAAACTTTCTGTGGATACAGCGATGAATGGCACCAATCGTAAAGTTATCAAAGACAGGCGGCATTTGTGATCCTGACGATGGTGAAGGAACGGAACTGGAGGCACGGTTGACGGTGACCCTCACTGCACCTGCAGTCATGCTCAAAACATAGCCAACACGGTCGTACGGCCTAAGAAGAAGAAAAAAAATTGTATCGGATGATCCGTTGGTCTGATGGAGATTTTAGCACAAAAATCTTATTTTAACAAAAATAGTTATATAAAGACTGTTTACATACAATCTCTCTCTTTCTCTCTCTCTCTCTTGGTGTCATAGTGAATAGTTAATGGAAATGTTCAAAAGCCTGAATGACATTACAATTATTATAATCATGTTACGCTAAATACAAATCAGACCATAAACATTGGATTTGAACTAGAAACTGAATAATTACCTATTCAGGCTATAGTAAATATGGCCACGGGCTTTCTCTTGACTGTATAAAGTTGCAAGTCGTAAGACAAATGCAGTTTTGCAATCACGGGGGCAATTACAAATCCTGTCAACCATTCTTAACTGTTATGGATTTCAGAGCTGATGGAACAAGATGAATGGGTGTCTGGTGGATGGGCGGGGCAAAATTTTGTCAAAAGGTGTTTACATTGCTTACGTAATAAATGTTTTCGACTCTTGGCTCGTTATCACTGGCCATGGCGTCGGCTAGATAATTTTTACTCTATAAAAATTAAAACTATCGGGTTTAGGTTATTGATAATGCTGACCAAATTTGTGTGTGGTTGTAAAATATACATATGTCAACTCTCAGCTACATCCGATGTTTTGATAAGGAGCAAAGTCCCAAAAAACCGTGTTACAGAGGCCTTGAATCTCATAGTAGTCTCACCAGTGTATGCCTGACCAGCTCTCCAATCAAGGATGCAATTCTGGCTTGATATAAAACCCCAAAGTTGAGAATTACTGCTATTTTTTCTCTAGACAAATAAGATTTATAACCAACTCTGATCTAACGTCACTACTTTTCTTCAGTTGCCTTTATCAACATATTTAGGTTATAATGTTTAGTTGCATTTTTTCTTTTGCTTTTCATAGGAAAGTTTGGTTACACCGGTAATGGCATGAATCCATTATGATCCGAGATACTGGGATCAACCTGATGAATTCTTCTCAGAGCGCTGTCTCAAAACTGAAGAAAAGTTTGTCTTGAAGCAAGAAGGCTTCCTGCTGTTTGGTGTTGGTAATTCACTGGGCACTTTCCTACTTGTCATGTCGAAAGGTGCATCTTGTCTTTTAGTGTTGAAATTAGTGGGGTGGTTTTTTTTGTTGAATACTAGAGCTCCTTATGTCTTTTTATATATAAATATACAATAGTTTATGGTTTGAATTAACAGTCAGTTTATTTAAAAAAGGGAACAAAGTAAACTCAAGATTGCCATTGAAACATTAGTAGCTTTTATTACAGGATGGAATAAAACAAGCTATGGTAAAATTCCTGGGAATACTGTTTAAAATGCTGATATCTATTAATGTGAAATATCCTGTTCCCCTGGAAATTGCTGAAAACTTAGGCAGGATTTGATCCAATGATTAATTTTAGGAGTAAAGCTCATGCAGATTTTAATCCCATTTTCCAGGTAAATGGTTAAACTTCTTGTAAGATCCAATGGCCTTTTCAGACAAATGATCGAAATTCATGCAGAATTTAATCTTAATTTCAAGAAAAAAAAAAAAAAAAAAAAAAAAGATCTTGCGTTGGGGAGTCTCTTGCTTGTATATAACTGTTGGTGTTCACTGTGACTTTCTTCCAAAGCTTCAGCATTAGTCCACCGGAGCGAAAGACCATCGAATTATTGCCAGATTTTAGCAGTTGGATAATGCACATGTCAAGAAAGCAGGGTGTTGTGTTTACCATCAGGAATCGATGACTTTTGTCATCACTATCAACGAAGATGGATGACATTAGCTTCTTCCTAGAGAAAGTAAGACTTACTTAATATGATGGACCTCGAGAAGAAATCAGTTTGGAGGTAACCATTTTTTTTAGTTGCTATTTTCTGTCAATAAAGTCATATATTCTTTGTAAGAGTCTTTAATTTTATATCAGTTTCTTTATGAAAGGTACATTACCTAAAGTGAAATCTTTGCCGGTCATTTTTAATGACTTCTGAACCAACAGATGCTCGTATAGTTATTAATTCCACTCTTTTTGTTTACTCATTTATATTAGTTTGATCTCATTGTAAGTAAAGCTCTCTTTTTTATTGATATGAGCTCTGCGTATAACAATGAATGTTCAAATTATCCATTGAATTTGTAACAAGCTATAGCTATTTTCAGATGCTTTGGAGGTGTAAAATCCACTTATAATTAAACAAAGAATTTGACTGAACCTTTGAATAACCTAAGATTCGGTTTCATTTGACTAAACAATATCAAATAAATATTCAGTTAATTTCTCGCAATTCAACAGTACCTGAAAACATGAAATCTTATGGAAATTTAAGATTTAAGAATATGTTATTTTTATTACTGAGAAGTGGAAAATTCATGTCGTTTTTTTTTCTTTTTTTTTTTGTCATTAAGCTCTAGTGAGCTTAACGAAGCACCAAAGTTTGAAAGTCATATTTGGTTGAAAACAATGCATTAGACAAATTTCATTTTAATGTATGAAGTACCAAAATGCTAAATTGTGTTCATCGAAGGTGTTTCTATGGAAGTATTTATACAGAACCACCATGGTGTTTTACCTATGTGACAAAATTAATAGCTTTTGTAATAAGTTTTCAGCCAACATTCAGCTGTACCTTCCAAGTCTGACTTTCGCTCTCATCAACAGGCTTTTGCTTTGAATATACATATCTCATGAACTGGCTCTCTGCTGTTTTGTTAGTAGAAGTTAGACAGTTTTGCATTTAAAGAGGTTGCTTAACGTGTAAAGTGAGGAGTCTGCTACACTAGTGGTAGCTACCAGAGGTTGTCCACTTCCCTTTTGAAGATGTCAACTCTCATTGTTAGCAGACATTCGGGTATACTGAATTTGCATGTTATAGGTAACTACTATGAAATATAAGCTCATATAATTTTCTCTGCCACTTTACTTACTTTTCCTTCAGATTGGAGGCAGTATTCTTGGATTCGCATACTATCTCAATACTATCCTCTTTGATCTACATACTGGAGGAATTTATTACATGCTTCCTCTAGTGGTTAAGTTACCAGATCATGAATATCTGGCTTCTGACACTGAATTTACCGTTTGAAATCAGTTTCTAGTTATGGTTTCTTAGTAGTGATTGGATGCATCGTGTGACTCTTTAATGACATAAACCAAATTAAGGGACCCCTGTGTAGCATAATGATGGGTATTTATTATTTATTTTAAGGCCTTAACTATCATGAACAAAAGTCAGAAGATGTGCGTCATCATTAGTCATCTTCCTGAAAAGAAAAAAGAGAGACATACTGTATCAGTATATGTTGGTTTGAGTCGTTATTCACTAAGGATGATGCTCATGGCATGGATGTTAAGTATCATCGTATCACCTCTCGTGCTGGGTTCAGAATGTCAAGTAAGATGTTGCAAACAGCATTGAGGACAAAGAGCATGAGCAGTATAAAGTTAATATTTTCCCAGTTGTCTATAACATTAAATATAATAAGGATTTTTTTTTTTTTTTTTTTTTTTTGCGGACTACTACAAGCTGGAGGAGTTCACAGAAAGACTGACCTCATGTCTGCTTACTCTCTTAAGCTGGAATGACAAGTAATGCGCACAAACTCATTTGTACAAGGTATCAAACAGGATATTGCCCATCAAATCAATGATGACCACTTCCTGAAACCAAAACAACATAATGAGTTTGATCGTGTCTTCACAACAGCTGTCCGAGATGCTACCCTGGAGCATGCTGTGCCAACGATCACAAGGGTGGTGGCAATCAGGCATCTGTTTTAGAGTGGTTTAGTAAGAACCAGATTCCATTTGTGCCATTGATGTGAATCATGCTCTTGGGCACATTAACTGCATCATCAAAGTCACTGAGGACTTGTTGGCAGTACTAAGAATGTCTATGCTCTGGAGGGATTCTTTCTTCCAGATCCAGAGCTTAGTAGGTTAGCCGTAGAAGCACGCGTTTTGGCTGGCTTATCAACTGTTACATGCAAGGAACATTATGACCTGTCAATGGCTATCTGGACAAGGAAAATGGAGAATATTGCTCAGCTGAAGTGTGTGCCCCGATCTTCCATGACTCCTACGACATATGAGGGAGAAGACCTGACTAATATCATCACAAAGGTTTTGATGTTATCCGAGGTTAAAAAAGATGCGTGCAACCAATAAGATATTGGGCAGGAGAAGTATGCGAACTTTGTTGAGGAGCTCATCATCAAAAATTAACTCAGTGGCTTGGGCAAAATGAAAAAGGATGAACTAAAGATCTGTAAAAGTGCAAGGAAGTCCATGATGCACAGACTAGATAATCAGGTAGTTAAGGTCAAGGATAACAGTTAACCACTGTCCCACCTGTTGATTGTTGCATGCTTATGCCTCGAGATCAACCTGAAAGAGGGCATTGATCAGCATGTGTTCTCTGGCTTCCCATGAGCCTTGTTCACAGTGCTCCAACCAGGCACAGACAAGAGAAAGCTGATGGTTATACTTGAGGAGTTGCCAAACAAAACTTGTGGCATTCTGTAACCAAAGGATGTCACTGATGACTTTGATTTATTATCACCGATTAAGGAGGCTGTCATTGATGGGATGGCAATTGTCCATACATTGAGTAAACCAACTTGGGTCAAGACATATATACAATAGACAGACCTATTTATAGCTACACTGAGCATTAAGTGCTGCAACTATAATGAGGTTCATCTACTCTTTGACTGTTTTGATCTTCCAACTTCACTGAGGGAAGCCACGAGAAAGACAGATGCTAGCCTGGCAAGCCTTCCACTGCTTATCATGTTGCTGATAACACACCGGGTGGTAAAAGTATCAGCAAAGCAGTTCTTGTCTAGCACCATAACCAAAGATAAACTTACAGCTTATCCTGCAAAGAAGGTACTCAAGCATCTTGAAGGTAGGCCCAAGTCTTTATAGTTACTTCAGAGCAGGAGGTGCTCTGAGATTCTATGGATGTTCAACATCTCTGTATCTCCCACAAAGAACGTGACACTAGGCCTATTTTCCATAGTCTGGATGTTGCTCGAAGAGGATTAAGAGAAATTTACATTCAGTCACCTGATATTGAGGTTTGTCCTTCCAATCGACTATCAACATCACCGCTGTAGGAACACATATTATGTCCCTGTTGTGGAGAACTAAAGGAGAGTAACAACACTGAGGCTAGTAGTGAATGCCATTGGGGCTGGATAGGCTGAAGCCTTGCTAGGATTAAGTGACTTCTCCGGAGCGGATATAAAAGGTGAATCTGCTGGCAAGGGGAAGCTTGCCTATTAGCAAGAACTGAACAGATACTCTATGGAGGTGATATCTGCATTTGCTACCCTAGGAATCTTCAAGGAACTGAAAGTTAACACTGAAAGTGCCATTGTGACATTTTTTTTAAGGCTTCATGATCCTGGTAACTTTTAGGGATGTTGGTGATCCCAGTTGATAGCTTTTTACCGAGAAACATGTAGATGCTCAAAAGCTGTCTTAATTGAAGTCATAGCAAGAGTTCGTTACCAGGCCATGGTGTGGTATCAGGATTACATTCCCCACCCTCAGCTCCCATTATCATTAGCCAATGGGTGAAAGGAAGAGGTGATCATGCAGCCACAGTCACAGTTACTCACATCATTAAATGTGGCTGCAACAAGACCAGTTACAGGTCCTACGTCAATTGCTCAGAGATGTGCCTGCATGGAGCTGATGAGCTTTGCACTAATCTCAAGAAGGAGGGGGTCCTTCCACCTAATGCGACTGATTATGAACTAAAGCTAGCCAGAACCCACACTGAGTATTGACATTATAACTGGTTGTACACTTTTGGAGAAGAAATGTTAATTACATTGAAAGAATGGTTATTGTTCATCATTATGTAACCTTTCACAATGATATTGGATTTTTTACTTATATTTGCTGTTATAACCAAATTATTTAGCACGGATTTAGCCAGAATTATAATTTGAGAGAAAGTAATAGAAAATTATTTTTAAAAATGGTAGCATCATCCTTTTGCAAGTTAAACTCATTCAGACGACTGTCAAACCAGTTCCCTAGAAATTAAGATGTGAAATAAACAGGAAAACAATGGCCCTCCAAATAAAATGTTGCATGAAGCTCTTTTATTATAATAATTATTATTTTTTTTAATTTGCGGCCTATCATAATTACTCGAATACTTATAGCTTATAAATGACACCAAGGACAGCTATATCAATATCCATTTACAATAAATATATAGGATAAAATAATATTGGTATTCCCGTGAGTAGTCGGTGCCTAATTAGCATCGTACAAGTTTTGAAATCTTTCCAAAATATGAAAGATTTGAAGCAAATCAATAATAATCCCCTTTTGGTGACTCTAACAGGTCTCATTTATATTTATGTATTTGAAAAGAAAGTTTAACAATGGTTGATCAGAATCCAGTAGGTAGAGAATCCTCTGACACAAAAGTTCATACTATTCTTTATCTGGGGAAAAAATATACTCTTATGAGAAGTGTATTCGTCAGGAGGAATGCCAGTATTAGGAAAGGAATTATTAATGAAAACAATAAATGATAAAGTCCTGTTAAAGGAATATACATCAAATACTAAATCTTGATAACGGTAATTGTGATCTAATAAGGTCACTCGAGGAGGGATTTGCATTCAATATTCTGATCAACACGATACTAAATCTCATCTAACAAGATGAACATGCAGTGTCTTGTTAATATTTGACTTGACACAAATACCAGAGCTCCTGGAATATAATTGGACGCAATATCTCTTTAGTGACATTAACAGAGGTCATACTTAGTCTTTTGCTCTGATTACGATCATTTCAGGCGCTATTGGGCCCTGTGTTTCATCTTTGACTAAGAAATAATCAACGTTGATATTATTTTTATAATTATTATTTTTAACAGTATAATTATTATTATTATTATTATTATTATTATTATTATTATTATTGTTATTGATATTGTTATTGATATTGTTATTGTTATTATTATTATTATTATTATTATTATTATTATTATTATTATTATTATTATTATCAGCTTATTCCTTAAAACATATTACACATTTGTAATCTCGCATTCATTTGCTGACCTCCAAAAGTATGCAGGTAATGAAACCATATATATATATATATATATATACGTATATTCATATATATATATATATATATATTTGTGTGTGTGTGTGTACATTTATACACACACACACACACACACACACATATATATATATATATATATATATTTATATATATGTATGTGTGAACGGTATATATATCTATACATGTATATATACATATATATATTTATATATACACACACACACATATATATATATATATATATATATTTATATATATATATATATATATATATGTATATATATATATGTATATATATAGATATATGTATATATATATATATATATATATCCATATATTTATATATATATATATATCACTCATAATAAACAGCAAGTATATATATATATATATAACAGCATATATATGTATATATATATATATATATGTGTGTGTGTGTGTGTATGTATGTATGTATTTATACGTGAATATATATATATATATATATATCTATACTCGTGTGCGTGTGTGTTTATATATATATATATATATATATTCGTGTGTGTGTGTTTATATATATATATATATATATATTATATATATATATATATATATATGTATATATACATATATATGTATGTATATATGTATATATATTGCTTTACTGCCACAAGGATCACGTGACTTGGTATACTCAAAAGCCAGTAGGAAATAATAAAAAGCTTTAGTACCAAGCGCTTTCGTGCATTTTAATACACTTCTTCAGGGTACAATAAAAAGTGAGACATAGTTGAAGGACGTCAATAAGTAAAATAGGCTTAAAACAAAAAACTAAAAAATTTTTTTTAACAGTAGAGAAATGATAAAAAAACATAGTCAGCTAACTAGCATTGTCAAACAATCAAACAACCCACAGCCAAAATTTGTACTTGAACGCAAACTGGTCATAAACACACACAAAAAAGGTAAACACAAATTATATAATTCTTAATTGTTGAACAATATTGGTCATGATGAAATTATCCAATTTATATAAACCAGCACTAATATTAAAAACACCATCCGACTTTATCTTAATAATACTTGATTCTATAATATTTCTCTTCACAACATCTTTACAAAATAGCAGCTCTTTAGAATTCTTCCAGTCTATCAAGTGATTATATTCATTCATGTGAACAAATAGTGCGTTAGACATATTACCAACTCGAACACAGTATTTACATTGATTTATCCTTGTTGCCAGCATTTTACCACTTTGCCCAATATATTTCAAATTACAACCACTACATGGAATTTCATATATGCAGCCTACACTATTACAAGGAGAGTTCTTTATCAAAATACACTTTATAGTAGAAGAATTTCTAAAAACAACAATAACCTTAAAACATCTTAAAATTTTTGGTAGACAGAGAAAACTATCATTATACGGTAAAACTAATAAATTATCATGATTAAAAGATGTTACATTGTCAATTGCATAATAAGTTTTTTTGGCTTTTTGTAATGCTACGTCAACTAAGTATCTTGGGTACTTCAAATTAAAGGCAATTTTGTATATTTTTAAAAACTCATCATCTAAAAATTCAGGGCAACAAACTCTAAGAGCTCTCAAAAACATAGAGGAAAAAACAGAGAGTTTTACTTTAATATGGTGATTAGAATAAAAGTGAATGTAAGACGATACATTGGTGGGTTTTCTAAAAACGCTAAACTTTAATCTATTATTATGTCTATGAACATTTACATCTAAAAAGGGCAGAACAGAATTTCTTTCTTCCTCAATTGTAAAATTAATAGAAGGAACCAATGAGTTTAGTCTAAGTAATATATATATATATATATATATATATGGGGGCAAGAAGAATCATATACCAATCAAAAAGAGAGATAGATTGGTCATAACAACAGAAGATAAAGAAAGACAACGTCAGATGGAACTCTTTAGTGGGGTTATGAATAGGAGATATTAAGGGAATAATTTGACTGATATACCTGAAGCTGATGAAGACCTTGATATACCCATGAATGAATTCAGTGTGTTTGAAGTAGGAGCTATACTCAAAACACTAAAATGATGGAAAGCCTTGGATTTGATGGAATAGCTGCTAAGATAATATTGGCCAAAAATTACGTGACTCCAGGAGTAATTACATTATTATTTTGTAGAATGCGGCATGTAGAGGCAAAGCCTGATAAATGGGAGTTAGGATTGTTGGTGAAAATGGCTAAAGAAAAGGGGACCTGACTGATTGCAAGAATTAAAGATGCATATCACTTACGTCAGTTGTTATGAAAATATATAGTATGCTTATTCTAAAGTTACTGGAGAGAAAGTGATGAAAAGCTGAAAGATGAACAAGCAGGATTTTGAAAAGTTAGAAGTTACACAGACCAAATTTTTATTATGAGACATGCCGTGCAGCAGTGCATAGGATATAGAAATCCACTTTTGGTGGTATGTGTGGACTATGAAAAAGCCTTTGATAGTGTGCACCAGCCATATTTATTAAGAGTCTTGCGTTATTATAAAATTCCCTTATATAAGTAAATATGATCAAGTCTGTTCATGAGAGTAACAAGTGCGAAGTTAATGTTAATGGAGTCTCATCAAATGAATTTCCAGTGAACAGCGGAGTACTCCAGCGGAATGTGTTGTCACCTATGCTGTTTATCCTCCTCATGGATTTTGTAATGAGTAGAGCAGTCAGAGATGGTGGAGAAGGATTGGACTGCATTTTTTATAGAAAATTATTAGACCTAGAGTATGATGATGATGCAGTCCTTGTTAGCAGAACAACACAGGATTTGCAATTGTAGCTTACCAGAATGCATGAAATATCACAAGAGGTTAGGCTGAAGATAAATGAAAGAAAGACAGATGATGAGAACGAGGTTTGCAATGGAAGATGAAATACCATTGAAGGTAAAATCATTTAGAGATTAATGAAAGATTGGAAAAAGAAAATCAGACAATGTCTAGGTTAAGTAAAATTTGGAAATCAAATCACCTAATATTACATATAAAAATCAGATTATATATCAGTTTATTGAGATCAGTGTTACTCTGTGAACATGAGTCATGGTAAGACAATGAAACAATATTCAATAGATTTAGTAGATTTGAGAATAAAGCCCCCAGAAGGATACTGGGAGTCAAATGGCAGGACAGGATTGATTATGAAACTATAAGAGAGATTTCTCGACATGGATTGGGCATGATCTTCGCACTCCTCAAAAGATATTAGTTTACCAAACGTTCAGCTGGGCTCAACCACCCACTAGAAGAATTGGAAGACCCAGACCTACGTGGCTGAGGACTATGAAGACTGAAGTAGGAGATGATGAATGGAGATCTATTGACTTAAAAGCTCAAGATAGAGACGACTGGCAAAATATATACGATCCCTTTGCGTCACTAGGCCTAAGAGGAGATGACGACGATGATGATGATGATGATTATATATATATATATATATATATATATGTGTGTGTGTGTGTGTGTGTTTGTGTGTGTGTGTAGGTATGGTTATGTTTTTGTGGGTGTCTGAATGTACATGTGTGTGTTTTTGTTGATGTATGTACTGTATATCTATTTTACTGCGTAAGATTTAAAAAAAAAAAAAAAGAACACATAGCAAGATTTCTAGATATTTTCTGTCTGAATGTGTAAATGTTATCTTTCCATATAGAATCTTATATTATTCAGAAACAATAATCGCTTCCGGAAATCCCATCAATACTGCAGTACTATTGGATGTCCTCACAATGTCGATTAATGCATCAATTATACCAACAATATATCTTGCCCAACCAAGTCAGCCATCATGCCCCGTCACTCCCGATCCTTAATCAATACGTGTTGCTCCTCGTCGAATTGTATCAGCTGCTAGGAAGCGGAATTTATTCAGGGATTCAAGTTATCATCTCACTTCTGACGTCGATTTGATGGAGATTTTGGAGCGTTTGCTGGCTGCTTGATGTCTAGTAGCTTACCAATTTGTTAAATTTCTACCATTGTTAATGAAGTGTGGTGGTCTTCCTAATGTTTTTAACCAGTCTCTTTTTTATTTCAATATATATATATATATATATATATGTGTGTGTGTGTGTGTGTGTGTATAAATACACACACACACACACACACACATATATATATATATATATATATACACTGTATATATATATATATATATATGTGTGTGTGTGTGTGTGTGTGTAAATACACACACACACACACACACACATATATATATATATATATATAGGTGCTATTATAGTATGCTATCTACCGCCGATTTCGCTATCTACCACCCCTTTCTGAAATTTTGGAATTGGTTTATTATTTTGTTTATGAGACCCCAATTAACACTACTTTACAATTAACTGAGAAATCACCTAATACTGTCACTGATTGGTTTAATGTGTCTTGAAGTGTGTAGTGTGGTGGTTTCAATTGGAAAGTTCTGAGAAAAGGCGACGATGTATTTCCTGCTTTCTTGAATGATGCAAGATATGTTTATAAGGAGTGGTAGAATAAATTTTTGATTGAATTTTTTTTCATAGATTATTTTCTTTCAGTTTTGTAATATTTAATTTTCATTTGAATAACTTGTAACATTGTTGTATGATGAGCTTTGAATAATTTAAAAAAAAAAAAAAAAAAAAGTTTCCCTACAAACTGCTTATAATTATGCACCCATGTTCTCCAGCCAATAAATATTATTAAACTATAATTAAAGTCCAATGAGGATAACATACTGGTGGTAAGTAATCTGTTTGATAATCCTCATCAAACGGGAGGATTAATATTGACGGTAGATAACATACTCTGTGGTAGATACCATACTATAGTAGAAATTCGACGGTAGATAGCATACTATAATAGAAATTCGACGGTAGATAGCATACTATAATAGCACCTATATATATATATATATATATATATATATATATATATATATATATATATATATATATATATATATATATATATACGTAATATATATATATATATATATATATATGTATTCATTAGCAGTTACTATTCCATCGCAGAACAAAGAGTTCAGACATGCCCATTCACTCTCTTCTGTTTATGTTCTTTCTATGGCAGTTTATACCAGCAAATTTTCATAGTTCGTGAATCTATCGTCTTCTCTTTATTCCCCTTATTCTTTTGCAATTTCTCGGGACCCATTCTGTTAGTCTTCATGTCCATCTATTATCTTCCATTTGCTTTAAATATCTTGCACTTGTCCATTTCCTTTTCTTACATGTTGCTGAAATATTCTCTACTTTAATTTGCTCTCGTATCCATGTTGATCTTTTTCTGGTATTCCCATCATTATTCTTTCCTTAGCTTACTTCAGTGAATACTGACCACCTTCTTTGTTTACTTGAGAGTATGACGAATTCTATTGTTTCCTATATTTCTATAATTAATGTTTTGAGAATGTTGATTTAACTTTATACTGACGCAAACATTCTCATAGATATGTCCCAAATTATTATGGTAGTAATCACAAAATACTTCTCTTAATGTTGTACCTCACGTTTTTCATAAACCCTCGTACAATTTAACAGTTTTGATATTTTTATCTCCTCACTTACTCTTCCCTGCACTATTAATAGACTATCTTGTGTTATCATGGTAGTACAAGCTTTATCTTGTTTGATGTTTTGACTTTCTTCATTGGAAGTTGCTGTATATAAACTCAATGATTGTTTATTAGAGGTTAGTTTCCTTCACGTTGCTTTTCAGTTATCACCAAACTAGCTCCCCGACATTGGTGACCACCGCAGTGTCCAGCTCCTTCCCTTATTGCCCTCTCACTGCTGTGTCTCTTACTGTTTGATGATGCCGCCTTCCGAAACTGACTTTTCTATCAATGCTCCCTGCATGAAACTACCGCACTTCACCAATACAGAGGCATTCGCATTATTTCAGCGCGCCGAGGATCAGTTTCACATCAAGGGCGTGACACAGTCAAGCACCAAAACAGACTATGTTCTCGCGGTGATCCCCGAGGATAGGACCTCTCCTGGAAATTTCAGATTGGCTGTGCAAGGAAGGAACCCCGCCAATAACATACTGTACCAACCGTGTGTCACAAGATCGTACATAGTTCATTTTGTGTATATATTATGCTTGTGCCTTCGCTCTTCCCTTGCACTAAAATGAACCAGATTAAACATGTCTGCTATTCTCCTCTGTAACAGTGTCTGTTCTACAAACATGAAAATTCTTGTTGCTTTGAGCTTTTGTATATAAAGGAGAGTGTTCTATAATAAATTTACTCAGTTGCTTTCACATTGTCATTGAGTCACAACCTTCTCTCGGCTCGTCACATTGGTGACCCCGGAAGTCGACTCGCTCCTCCCGCCTTCCAACCCCCATCGCCCCTCCATCGTTGGTACTATGGCACACTCTACAGAAGTTGGCGCTGCGGCTGCTCCATTGAAACTTTCATCGTTCGCCAGCGGAGAGGCCTTTGCTTGGTTTCAGCGCGCAGAAATCCAGTTCCGCATTAAGGGCGTGACTCGCTCAACCACCAAAGCAGATTATGTTCTCGCGGCGATACCCGAGGACACCTTCCCGGAAATATCCGACTGGTTTTGTGAGCAAGGAGACACCCAAATAGCGTATGACACCCTCAAAACATACCTTCTGCACCAGTACTCGCCGTCGCAAGCCGCCCGTATAGCAAAGCTTTTTCAGCTCTCTCAACAACTGTTGGGGGACCAAAGGGCTTCGCTTGCCCTCATGGAAATGACCAGTATCGCTCGCCTGCAACCTGCCGCAGACGGCTTTCCTCGTGAGGTAAACCTACTTCGTGCCCTTTGGATACGCCGTTTACCCGGACCTATACCCGCTGCCATACCTGATGTCGATAGTTTACCCATAAAGGACTTGATGACCAAAGCCGACGCCCTTATGGACAGCCACTTCAAGACCTCCATCAATGCCTCCACCCCTGACGAAGAGGACGCCTATTCAACGTCAACCGAAGCTGTCGTGAATGCCGTAGGACATACATGCATACCCTGTGACGTGCCAAAGCGGCGACAAAGCCACCCACCACCCACCACTCTCTTGCGCCCCAACCAATGACTTCTACAGTCACTTACTACCTCCCATCCGCCGCAGTTCTGCTACTACCACTTCAGATTTGGGGCAACCACGAAGAAATGTGCCAAGGATTGTCAGTGGCCAAAAAACGTGTAAGTAGGCCATCACTCGTGGTGGTGGCCTCCCGTGTTTCTAATCTTTTCTTTTCACATGATGCAGGAACGGGCGTGCGATTTTTGGTAGACACGGGTGCTTGTCGTTCTCTTTTGCCAAGGGAACTCTTCAGGACACGACGTAGTCTGTCTACGTCTGCTGACGTCCGCTTGGTAGCTGCCTACGGATCTGCGATACCCACCTACGGTTACGAGAACCTCACGTTATTGTTCGGAAACGGTAAATTTAATTGGAAGTGTCTCGTTGCTGACGTCACATGCCAATCCTTGGTGCGGATTTCCTCTCTCATTTCCCCCTTCTGGTCGATGTCGCCCACCGACAGTTGGTCAACGCAGACTCGTACTTGTCAACACCTCTTCATTCCGCCCCCTCCAACCTCACTCTCCACATCAGCGCAACCACGGATGCCTACGCTCACTTCCTCACGTCGTACCCGGAAGTTTTCCGTCCAGAACTTCGCCAAATGCCCACGGCTCCTGCCAAGCACGGTATTTATCACCATATCAAGACGACAGGAGCCCCCAGTCTTCGCAAAATTCAGACGTCTGGCACCGGAACGATTGGCAGCCGCCAAACAGACGTTCGTCGAAATGGAGGAAATGGGCCTTTGCCAAAAGGACTCCAGCCCATGGTCGTCACCCTTACATGAAAATTCTTGTTGCTTTGAGCTTTTGTATATAAAGGAGAGTGTTCTATAATAAATTTACTCTGTTGCTTTCACATTGTCTTTGCGTCACAACCTTCTCTCAGCTTGTCACAATACAAAGCCCTCAAATCACACCTTATGAAGCAATACGCCTTCACCAGCCACCCACATAGCGAAACTTTTTCAGTTCTCTCAGCAACTGTTGGGAAACCAAAAGGCTTCACTCGCCTCACTGAAATGACCAGTATCGCTTGTCTTCAATCTGCCACAGACGTCTCTTCTCATGAAGTGAATTTACTTCATGCCTTTAAGATACAGTGCCTTTCAGAAACTGAATGCGCTGCTATCCCTGATGTTGATATTTTGCCCATGAAGGCCCTGATGACCAAAGATGATACCCTTAAGTACAGCCACATCACCACATGCAAGACATCCATCAATGCCTCTTCTCCTGACAGAATGGACAACTATTCAACATCCACCAAAGCTGGCAGTAATGAGGTAGGACACTGACATCGACCTAGTGAGATTCCGGAGCAGAGACAAAACCGCCCACGACGCACCAATCACTTACGCCCCAACCATCGACCGCTACAGCCAATTACCGACTCCCATCGGCCATAATTATATTACTACCTCTCCAGATCAATGGCTGATATGCAGAAATGTTCAGAACGGTTGTCAGTGGCCAAAAAAAGGTGTAAGTAGGCCATCGCTTTTGTCGTAGGCCTCCACAATCATTCTTTTCTTTTTACTTAATACATGTACAGGTGTGCAATTTTTAGTAGACACTGGTGCTTGCCGTTCTCTTCTGATAAGTCCACTCGCCAGGACATAACATAGTCGGTCTAATGCTGCCAACGTCCGTCTATTAGCTGCAAACGGATTTGCGATCGCCACCCATGGTTACGAAAACCTCACATTATTTTTCAGAAGCTTCAACTATCAGTGGGAGTTTCTTGTTCCCGACGTCACATTGCCAATCCTCGGTGCAGATTCCCTCTCACATTAATCAGCTACTGGTAGATAATGCTCACCAATGGCCAGTCAACGCTATATCTTACTCACCAACTCCTCTCTGACCAGCCCCTCCGACATCGCTCTCCACACCAGCAAACCCATGGGGGCCTACACCCACCTCCTCACGTCGTACCCAGAAATTTTTCCTCAAAACTTCGTCGAACACCAAAAGTGCCCACTAAACACGATATTTATCACCATATCAGGACAACAGTCCCCCAGTATTCACCAGATTCAGGTGTCTGAAACTGGATCGTTTGGCAGCCATTAAACAAAATTTCACTGAAATGGATGATGTGGTCCCTTTTCAAAAGGCCTCAATCCTATGATCATCACCCTTACACATAGTTCTGAAAAAAAGATGGTTTCCTGCATCTGTGTGGGCATTCTAGGTACCTGAACATGCAAAGAAAACTGGATCACTACCCCATCTCAAACATAGCCAACGTGACCTCCTACTTGTACAGAGGGAAGGTTTTCTCCAGGCTAGATCTCCTGAGGAAGTATTATCAGGTGCCCATGAATCAAGAACACATCCACAAGACTCCCATCACAACACCCTTCAGTACATGCACCTTTTATTACTTCTGTTTTAGCCTTCGTAATGCTGAGACCACTTTTTGACTAATAAATGGCATCTTAGGAGACCTCCCCTTCTTTTTATGTTACATGGACAACATACTTGTGTTCTCCTCTTGCAAAGAAGAACACCTTCGTCATCTATGCGTTGTCCACGACCGCCTACAACAGAATAGCTCTGTATTCGGGTAGGACAAGTGTACCTTTGGCGCCAATGAAGTAATGTTCTTAGGGCACCACATCACTCCTAAAGAAGTGCACCACTTCCCTGACAAGGTAACAGCTCTTCAGAACTTCACCACGCCCTCAACTGACAAAGCACTGCAAGAGTTCTTGAGCAAGATCAACTATCATCACCATTTCCCGACAGCCATCTTCACCACTCTTGCCTCCCTCTGCGCCTCTCTCAAAGACAAGCCAAAAGATCTGAAGTTGCGTCCACTTCATGAAGCAGCCTTCTGCAACCTAAAGAATGCCCTATCAACCACTGTTGCTCTCACTTTTCCTGTGCTACATGCACCTCTCCTTCTTTCCACTGATGCCAGTGATGTCGCTATTAGGGCAGTACTTGAGCTTGAGCAGGTGGTCAATGACTCGACCCACCCATTGGCCTTCTTCAGTAGAAAATAATCCAAGGTGGAATCTGGCTACTCTACCTTTGACTGCCAATTGCTGCTTGTCCAACGTCCATCTCATGTACATATGCCTTACTCTCAGGATGTATAGCGAGATTTGGTTACCCTATTTGGTATCCCTGAGCATATTACTGCTGACATGGGTACAACTTTCACCTCTCAATTGAGGAAATCATCGGCAAACCTGCTTTGAATCACCCTACATCAGACACCAGATTTAAACCCTGCTGCCAAAGGATTGGTTTAACATTTTCAACGCAATCTCAAAGCAGGTCTGATGTCCAGCTGCAATGACTCCAACTGCATTACGCAGCTTCCCTGGATCCTCCTATGACTTAGGACTACTCCTAATGATGCTATGGATGTCTTGGCAGATGAATTGTTATATGGCGATCCATTGGTCAGCCCTGCCGAATTTTTTGCGTCTACAACCTCCTCTGACACTCTCCATCGTCTACATCATGCTGTGGAAAAGTTTACTCCATGCCGTCAGACTAACAAGCCCCAAGCTAAGCAACACTTACAAACAGATCTGTACTCGTTAACTCAGGTTTTCCTGTGCAACGAAACTTGCAAGCCACCACTAGCACCCCTTTACATGGGCCCTTTCCTTGTGATCGTAGAACAACGAAGGTGTTCTTACTGAACATTCGTGGGAAAGAAGACTGGATCTCCATTGATTGCCTTAATCCTGCATATCTCCTGCAAGATAACCCGCTTATACTAGGCCTCTCAAGAGTATGGCACCCCATTGCATATATAGGTCCTTTTTATGGGGGGAGGTCATATACCGCACATGTTTCATACAAGCTCGCACTCTGTAAAGGTTCAGATTTTTATCTTGTCGTTGACTCTTCCCAGCATTGTTGATAGTGCATCTTGTGTTATCAGGCTACCACAAGCTCTAGCATGTTTGAATTTTGTAACATTCTCCTTCTGAATTCGCTGTGTATAAACTCGATAATCGTTTAATAAAATTTAGTTGGATTTTGCTCGCCTGTCAATTATCCCGTAAGTGGTGACTCGCACAATGTCCACATATTTCTTTAAGTTTTTAATCCCTTATGATTTGTGAATAAAACGTATATTTATATTTTAATATTATATTAAAACAATGTTCACAAGTATATATATCAGTAGTTATGTGGTATTATAGTATATTAAATAGGTTTCATGCGCATAATTTGAAAAAGTTCATTATTCACCCATGGTATATATAACAAATATTAATATCTGTTAACAGATGATGCGTTATCAATGAATTTCACAAAATTATATTCATCGACTCAAGTCTCTCGAGATTTCTCTCTAGAGAGCATAAGAGGATTTCATGTAAGCTTTCAATGGCATAGAAATCTAAGAGAGTTGGTGAAGGATATTGGAATATAGACAGCTTTCTGACTGCCTGCCTTTAAGTATCTTATGATCCAGGACATTTACAAAATATTATACAGGTTTTGAAGGATCATTCTGAAATTTGAATTTTGATAATTGTTTTTGTAACGTCATTGTCTTAAAAATTTTCTTTCTCTGGGAAATACATTATGTTTATCGTTATATGAAACATCATTACATCATAAATCAAATTACACACATATGGCTAAATAATTGCCTACGAAACATAAATATACCTTTCAGAGCGTTAAACGTTTAGAAATTGTATATCTTGTACTTTACACTATTTGTGAAGGTGTCCAAATAATTACACGTTTTTTTATAAAGTTCTATTTACATGCAATTCTCCAGGTATATCAAAGTCGTTACCAGAATATCAAACTTTTTTTTTTTTTCAACAATTATTCCGAATAAAGTAGAGCTTATTTTAACATGCCCGAACCTATTACTCAGTCTCTTCAATTTCCTGTGTAATCAAAATTAATCTCGCACACGTATTCGCTGAAAAAATGGAATTTATGTTTTAGCCTTGTTAATCATTAGCAATATCATCATTATCATTTACCTTATCTATTATTATTATTATTATTATTATTATTATTATTATTATTATTATTATTATTATTATTATTATTATTATTATTATTGTTGTTGTTGTTTTCGCCCGGTTTGTCCGTTTGTTTGCGTGTGAACAACTTCCTGACCACAATTATACTCATACAGTATTAAACTTTCAGGGATTAAGTTTCATGTTAAAACGTGGGGGTGATTTCCTTTTGAAAGTCCCAGGTCGAAGGTCAAGGTCAAGGTCGAGCAAAGTGTCGTGAAATAGGCTGCCATGGCGGAGGTCGCATTTTTACTGATACAGTTGTGGACCTTTCAGGGATTAAATTCTATGTTAAGACTTGGAAGTGATTAAATTTTGAAAGTCCTAGGTCAAAGTTCAAGGTCAAGGTTGAACAAAATGTCGAAAAATAAGCTGCCATAGTGAAGGTCTGTGATCTTTTGAGGGCACCTGTTATTATTATTATTATTATTATTATTATTATTATTATTATTATTATTATTATTATTATTATTATTATTATTATTATTATTATTTTGTAAATCACAGTCTACAGAGTCTGGTGGTTTATAGTGTGGGGTTTCGGACATTATCCAGGTATTATTATTATTATTATTATTATTATTATTATTATTATTATTATTATTATTATTATTATTATTATTATTATTATTATTGCAGCAAGAGTTATCGATTAGATATACACCCGACTAGAGCAGGTTATACATCAATAGAGTACTATATGCCCAAAATAACTAGTTTCGGTTTCTCTATAAACACGTATTTCGGAATGTTTCATAGTATTGAAATCAAGAGGAAAAACTAGTTTTTTTTTTCCAGCAATCTTCTAAAGGCTTTGGAAATTTCATCTAAATACTAACTCACTTGATAAAAACATATCTAGCTCTAATTCCACAGATTTTGCGATAGTAGTTATAACCATTAAACTAATTGAAGATTCATTTTCCAGTTTTATTCTTTTTTTTGTTTCATAACTATTAAAGACACAATTAATATAAGAGTATAGTGATTGTAGTAAGAAAAAAATGATAGTCTTCGCCTATATGAAAACATGAAACTCGAAGCAAATGGGGTCATTTGATTGCACTGGTGATAGCAACAGTTCATTGTCTCCTACATATCCTCAGATCCTATGGTAAGAGCTTAATCAAGTTTTGAAAGAACGCAATTTGGGAGCTAAGCCACAGAGAGAGAGAGAGAGAGAGAGAGAGAGAGAGAGAGAGAGAGAGAGAGAGAGAGAGAGAGAGAGAGATAAAATCACGAGGATAGAAAATGATTCACTTCAGAAAAGTAAACAATTGTTTTTAGCAATTTTTGTTCGAAGTAGACTCTGCACATAAAAAAAAGAAAAACTTAGGTTAGTGTAGAACATAAATAAAAATCACGTGTTTTTCCATTAGATGCAAGATGATGCATGAAATCTCAAAACTCGAATATCTTAACACACATGACCATGATTCATTCAGATATATAGTCACAAACAATTCTACATCACTCTTAGAATACAAATAAAAGAAAAAAAGAAAAAATAAGAATATTTGTTTCAAAATGTCTTTTAACAATATCAGGATTCGAAACTATGCATGTGAATCAAAACAAAACTGACCATGACTTAACCAACCTGACTATTAGATAAGTAGGTTGATTTTATCTCAGCATCACAATATCCTACCATATCCAGGCATTTGCACTTGGAAAAATTCAACTCGTATCCACACCGATAGCCAACTGCCATCTATGATAATTATGTAACTAAAGCAGGACTATACAACTAACCTTTATCCAATTATTGAATCACAAAATATTTATAATTAAATCTCCTCTAATTAGCCCAAGACCATTTTCTTTACAATCCTTTTGGAATGGGATGGGAGATTGAATCCCGTTCAAGGGATATGGTTTGTGGGAAGCCTCTTGACCTATACAGTCACCAGCAGCCATTGGCTGGACCTCCCCGGCTACCATACGTATTTCTGTCTGTAGAACACTTCCTATCCAATGCTTGTGCTAATCATAGGTGACGTTTAAACTTTTAAACGTCATGTGCTTGTATCCATAAACAGCCAGGTGCACTGGTGGGCAGTAGATCTACAGAAGAGTGGGCCACGGACCTGGCATGTGTTAGTCGAAGTCTGTTTACCTCACTAAGGTGCCTTTATTAGCTGATTGTGTGGAGGGAGGTTTAACAGTATGATGACCAACTTCGTCATGGATTTAAGGGTTGACCATCTTGAAGAAATGGAAGAGGATTGCTCATAAGATTTAGGGTCTTCACTATGTTACTACTCGATCTGTAATCTAAATGCTACCTAAAATTCGTCTATTAATTCATGTATTAATACATTTACTAATTTCTTCAATCAATTATCAGTTTACGCAATTACTTATTAATTTTATACTAGTTTATCCATTTTTAAATGGATAGTCTTTCCAGATTATATGAATAAAGTGTGGCCCGGAGTTCCAGATCCTCAGCTCAACTTACGGGAAGACTTGACTCAAAGCTTTTGAACTACTTCCGTTCGATTTCACATTTGAATGGGAATTTATAAAAGTTATACTTGCCCTCACCTTTTCTCTAATAAATTATGGATTGATAAGAGGCAGGCCGGCTGTACATAAACAATATTTTTGATACCGATAAATATTATATGATTAGGCTTTCTTTGTCTTAAAATTATGGAAATTGTACTATAATTGCTATGATCTCCTCCTACGCCTATTGACGAAAAGGGCTTCGGCTAGATTTCGTCAGTCGTCTTTATCTTGAGCTTTTAATTCAACCGTGCTAGGTGGCATATCAAAGCAATCCATGTTTGCCAACGGTTATACTCGTATAAGCGGATG
>NC_090736.1:127261544-127274044 GCF_036898095.1 Palaemon carinicauda
AACTTCCCCCTTACATATATAAGGTTAAATTTGTGTTTAGAATAGACATTACACCAGTTACATTATTGAAATGGAAAGTATTCTATAACATACAAATGTAAATGACCAAAAATTAATTTGTATTACTGATTTAGTATTTGCAGCATTTAGAGATTGTAGTAAATATAGATCTATCAGTTCCTTTTTCAAGGACTTTCATAAAATAGTAAGTATCACACGAGGGTAAGGTAGACAACGGTAAAGTACTAAACTCAAGTAAAACCTTCCACAAACCTGAGAAGATCTGGAACTTCATCTGCAGGTGTTTCGTGTCCATCTTGACTACTCATGCACCAGCCTGTCTTTAGCCTGAAAGTGTACGCATCTCCCTTCCATTCCTAGAGGATGATAGGGATGAGCGGTTTCATGCTGGAGCTGTTGCACAAGAATTTGTAGAACTCGCATGGAACCTCTGTAGGAGACCCACGCAAAAAAAAAAAAAAAAAAAATCTTGGGATCTCTCACGAAGATCTCCTTCATAGTTTTTTATGCTCCGTTTGTGGTAGGTTTCAATGACAAAATAAACCAAGGTAGCGTATGGAAAGTCAACAAAGATGCATTCAACCAATTCTTCAAAGGTATTTGGTATCTGAGTGAGGCCTTGAAACATCACATCCCCCTCAATGACGTATATTGCTGTTTCTGGTCTAGTACACATTATCTAGTCTTCTTGTAACCTGTGTAGCAGCTTTACCTTGTCTGTTTTCTCTGGTGCACCATCAGCAGTTGCAAACCTCGAGGCCACTGGATCAAATGGATATGACATCACCATCTCTATTCAGAGTTCATGCTTTATGGAAAGGAGTATGAACTAACCAAAGATATATTCTTTTTTGCAGTAAGTGCTTTGGTTTTCTTTGAAGACCTTGTTACAATTATTGTTATTTCTTATGATGTGAATGTCTTCAACTTCATTCTTTTGATAGGTGAGTGAATTCTGCATGTCTTCTGCATTAGTTTTTCCTGTACAAAAGACTTGTAAGCACTGATACCATGTTTGTGAACAGTGAAGAAATTTTCGGCAATCTCTTTTGAAACTGGTATGCGTGAAGATATGCAGCATAGATTGTCAACATATGGTACACTGTAGTTTTGAAAGCCACTCATCATATCCATTAAAGCACATATCCATTGCTTGGAATGGATGAAAATGGACTTATGAATATAGATAGTTTCTCCAGCAACAAGACAATGTTGTCTACGATGTTGAATTAATATTACATCAGCCACCCGTTGAGATACTACTGCTTACCTTACCTTATTGCCTTATTCTACGTCTGGGTTCCCCCAGGTCCCTCAGTGTGAGCCACCTCGTATATCCACCAGAGAGTTGCTAATGCATCTTCCGGTGAATTTTGCATCTCCCAGTCTTGGATGGTCTGGGAAGCATCTTAGGTATTTATCGAGCATATTCTTAAACAAACACATCTATGCTCACTCCTGATATGTTTCTTAGATGAGCTGGCAGCGCATCAAATAATTGCTGCATTATCAATGCTGGTGCGAAGTGGATTAGTGTCATATGCGCCTTCCTTAGTTTTTCCTGGTATAGTTTTGGGCACTATTAGTCTACCTCACCCTGCTCTTTCTGATATTTTTAGCTCCAAGATGTTTTCAATAATTCCTTCGGTTTGCTTCCATGCTTGTATTATCATGTAGCATTCTCTTCTTCTTTCTAGACTGTACAATTTAAAAAAAATGCAGTCTTTCCCAGTTGTCAAGGTCCTTAACTTCTTCCATTCTAGCAGTAAAGGACCTCTGTACACTCTCTATTTGTGCAATTTCCTTTTGGTAATGTAGGTACCATATCACATTGCAGTATTCGAGTGTACTACGTACATAAGCTCTGTGAAGCATAATCATGTATTCAGCTATTCTTGTTTTGAAGTGTCTGAATAGCATTCCCATTTTTGCTTTACATTTATCCAACAGTGTTGCTATTTGGTCGTTGCATAACATATTCCTCTTTAATATTACACCAAGGTCTTTAATTGCTTCCTTGTTTGTGATTGTCTCGTTATTGGGTCCCCTGTACGCATGTACCATTCCTTCTCTGTTTCCATAATTTATTGATTTGAATTTACCGGAGTTAAATACCATCCTATTTATCCCTGCCCATTCATATATTTTGTTTAGATCTCTTTGTAATGAGTTCCTATCTTCATTCACAAGTATTTTCTCTGCTTATTCTTGTGTCATCGGCGAAACTTCTCACAACAGAGTCTTTAACATCACAGTCTATGTCTGAGATCATAATAACAAACAGCAGTGCAGCTAATACCATACCCTGTGGCACGCCAGATATTACCTGACCTTCATCTGATCTCTCATCATTTGTAACCACTATCTGTTTTCTGTTTTGCAGGAATTCTTTTACCCATTTTCGTATATTTCCCACAATATTATGTTTTCTCATTTGTTTCTCTAATATATTGTGGTCTACCTTGTCAAAGGCTTTTGCAAAATCTAGATAGATCACATCTGTGTCTTTTTCATTTATCATATTTTTGTATATGTTTTCATAGTGTGCTATCAGTTGGGTTTGTGTACTTTTTCCGGGCAAAAAACCGTGTCGACCTATATTAAATAAATTATTTTTAACCAAATGTTTCATTATTTTCTTTTTTATTACCCTTTCATACAATTTCATAATATGTGATGTTAGACTAGCAGGTCTATAATTGCTTGCCTGTAGTCTTGATCCACTTTTGAAGATAGGAGTTGTATAAGCTAATTTATGTTTAACATATATCTCGCTCATATCTACACTCTGTCTTAGCAGTATTGCAAGCGACTTCGCGATAGTGTTTGCAGTTTTTTTTAACAAAATCGCTGTAACTCCATCTGGCCCGGCGGCCGATCCATTTTTAATTTCACTTATAGCCTGCACAATATCTGCTTCATTAATAATATCTATATCCGTCAGATATTCAATATTTTCTTCTCTCATTTGTTTCATTATTCGCATTCGCAATTCTTGGCGTGAATTCACTCATATTTTTCTGCTAATGTGTTGCATATTTCCTTTTTTTTCATTCGTTAACCGTCCTTCAATTCTTAAAAGGCCTATTTCTAATCTCCCTTTATTCATCTTTTTTGCATAGGAGTAAAGTACTTTGGGTTTTTTTATTTATATTTTGAAGTATCCTTTCTTCTAAGTCCCTTTTTTCCTTCTCTTTCGATTGTATAATCTTTTGTTCTGCATTTTCTATGTTACTTTTTATTTCCATTATTCTTCATACATTTTTTTACTTTTTATTTTTTGCAAGATTTTTCTTCCATTTTTCTATATTTTTGAAATGTCTCATTCTGTCTCTTGGTATGCATGTCTGATGTTTATTTATTTATTTATTTATTTTTTTTTTTTTTGGTACATATTTTTCAACAGTTTTCTCCAGTATTTTGTACAGTATATCCATATTTACCAGTATATTATCACTTACGAATACATTTTTCCAATGTTTGTTAAATTTTTCATTTATTTCTGACCATTTTATATTCTTACTATAAAAATTATATTTTCCATATACTTCCCATCGTTTTGTGCTTTGTAGTCTGAAATTCCCGTGATATACACTATTATTTCTTTAACATAATTCACCTCATTCACAATTACTAAATGTAGGACATTGTCCTTTCTTGTTGGATTGTGGTTTATTTGTTGCATATTATGTTCTAATAGCATATCTTGAAGCTTTTCAAATTGCCTTTTATCTTCTGTGCTACTAATATTCTCTTCTTTAAATGCATTTACACAACCACTTTCTCCTACCCGTTCTTTCCAATCCACGAAAGGAAAGTTAAAATCACCGGATAGGAGTATATTCAAGTCGTTATGGTTTCTACATATATCATCTATTTTTTTCTATCATTATGTCAAACTCCCTAGGATTTGGGGGCCTGTAAACTACAATATTCACAGGTTTTTCATATTCAAATTCTACCGCAATCAATTCACATTCTGTGTTGCTGTATTTTTCACATACATTTCCTTGATTTAGGTCTCTTCTATATATTGTGGTTCCCCCTTAATTTCTATTTCTTCTGTCTGATCTATATATTTGGAAACTCTTTATCTGGTCATCACTGCCAGTGTCTTAAGAATACCATGTTTCACATATATCTAATATATCTATTTTCTCAATTTGGGTTAGTTCTTCTAAGAACTCTATTTTACTTTAGAGTTACTGGTGACTAAACCCTGTGCATTCATCTCTATGATGGTTAGGGTTTCATTCCCATTATTTACATTAATATTGGTAATAATATGGATTTTTCCATGCTTCCTTCCTGTTCTGATATGATGTTCTTTTCTTCATTTCCAGGAAGTCTGCCATTAATAAATCAAACTTTTCTATTATATTAGCTCTTTTGCCTTCATATTTATTTTTGTGTGTATACTTGAAATTATCCCCATATCTGCACCAACCCCTGGCATTATAGATGCATTCTTTGTAGTTAGGCTCTAATTGTGCATATTTGGGTTGAAAGACATCATATCTTGGGGCCTTTTTCTGCACAGCGTGATATATAATTGGCTTGTTTTTTTATTTTTTTTCTTTCATTTTTGCTTTTATTTTTCTTTCCTGTTTGCTTTTGAGTTTTCTGACTTTCATTCATGGTTGCAGGATGCATATTTCGACAATTTTTGTTGGATTTGCATCCTTTTCCTTCTTTCATGTTTTTGCATATTTTTGGATGGAGATCTCTACATTTGTCTCCACATCCGTCTAAATATGCACATTTACCATATATTTCATAATCATGGCATATCTTTGGATGCTTGTAGTAGCATCTTTCGTCAAATCTGTAGTTCCCTCTTTTCATTAAATTGCACACTATACCTTTCTTCTTTTTTTTTTCTTTTTTTTTTCCTGCTCTTCCCTAAAAGTATGTTGGTCCGGGTAGAGTCTCTTGGGTCTATTATTTGTTTCCATCTGATAATTTTTTTCTTTGTAAGTATGTTGTTAAATGGCATCATATGTTTTATCAATGATTTCCTCTGCATCCTTACACATATCCTGTTTAGCTTCTTCTTCTTCTTCTTCTTCTTCTTCTTCTTCTTCTTCTTCTTCTTCTTCTTCTTCTTCTTCTTCTTCTATTTGAAGATTCAGTCTCGACTTAATTATATTTTCTATCCAGACTAAGCATGTCGAGAAAAATACCTTTGTGTATTTATTATTTATTTTTGTTGCACTTCAGAGCAACTAGGGTGTGTTGATACACGACATGCATAGCATTTCCTGATCAGTTGATGCGGGTTAATTTTGGAATACCACATTTTACATGTTTTGCACCATTTTGGCATTCTTTTTCACAATGCACCAATCAGCATATTCACCATATTGGACTTCTTGTTCTTTGATAGAATTTGTTGATTGATGTAAACTTTCTTGATAAGTCTCTTTATCACCTGGATCCTCTTGGAATTTCTTCTATTATTTTGATGATGTGCATCAGTTTGTTGAATCATATTGTTTCAATATGTTGAGAATATTTTTCCGTCACACTGGTTGGAGCTATTAGTGACCTCTGTTATTAAACGGTCTAGTTCTTTTGTGCAAAATCATGGAATTGACTCTTTCTGATTGCAGCAATATTCCTTCATGTCTTGCCTGTGTTATAGAGTGCCATCTTGTTTAGATTTTTAGTAATTCCCCAAATAATATCCTATGCCGACATTTTATCCCACTTTTCTGACCTAAAACTAGTCACCGACTATTCCCGAAAACATTTAACTATATTGCAATCAACAGCCTTCTGATATTCGCGTTAAATCGGCTTATTTCTTGGATCAAACAAAAGGACTCATTCACTAGCATACAGTTATGTGGTCCTTTGACTGGTCAGACAGTATTACATTGGATACATCTCTCTGGTTCGCTTTCCCTTTGCCTACACATACACCGAATAGTCTGGCAAATTCTTTAGAGACTCTCCTCGGTCCTTATACACCTGACAACACTAAGATTACCAAACAATTCTTCTTCACCCAAGGGGTTAACTAGTGCGCTGTAATTGTTCAGCGGCTACTTTCCTCTTGATAAGGGTAGAAGAGACTGTTTAGCTATGGTCAGTAGCTCTCCTAGGAGAAGGACACTCCAAAATCAAACCATTATTCTCTAGTCTTGGGTACTGCCATAGCCTCTGTACCATGGTCTTCCACTGTCTGTGGTTATAGTTCTCTTGCTTGAGGGTACACTCGGGCACACTATTCTATGTAATTTTTCTTCTTCTTGTTTTGTTAAATTTTTTATAGTTTATATAGGAAATATTTATTTTAATATAGTTATTGTTTTTATATTTTATTTTTACCTATTTCTTTTCCTCACTGGGCTATTTTCCGTGTTGTTGCCCATAGGCTTATAGCATCCTGCTTTCCAAAGTAGGGTTGTAGATTAGCAAGTAATAATAATAACAATAGTAATGATAATAATAATAATACACTTCAACATGTTTTATCACATATGTATCTCAGATATGAGCGGTGGAGGTCAAAGGACGGGACAACACAAACCTACATATAATTTGGCAAATAGACTGACACATACAAATGACGACAGAACCATCCTTTTTGACCGAGGTAATAAAAGAAGCACCAATTATGGGTTTGTACATAGGAACATCCCAATAATACATATTTTGTTTTCTTACTTGTAGATGCTCAGCATATGCATGACGAGTACAAGTCCACCAATGATATGCTGTCAAGTTACGGCTGAATACAATGATTCTAGGATTATGTCCACTTACATGTTGGTTTTATGTCTTTTCTAGTTTTACGTCCACAGCATTTCAAGACTTGGAAACATCAGACTGTTTCGCACTCATTCCATTCTTCTAAAGAAGCTCCATCTTTCCTCGATGTGTGCGTGAAAGGTTGAGAAGAAAATTTCATACCCTGAGATATACCAGGCATAGTTTGGTTTGTCTTGACGGAAGAAGAGAGGGCACATTTTATGCAGACAGGCAATTTGTAGAGTGAAATTGTTTGCCTTGGTAACCCTCAGGAAGTATATAAGAAGCCGTGACTTATCCATATAACCAATCCAGAACTGTGCAGTTTTCCCCTTTTCTCCAGTGCGCATCTTCATCTTATATTCCTCATATTTCTGCATTCAGTCTCCTTGCTTGTTATCTTAACCAGACTACACATCAGTTTGATTTCCTCCTCACTAATGACAAAACATTCTTTGTCCTGAAGTGCAGCCAACGGCATCAGCTGCAAAGCTTCAACTGATACTTTTATTTCATACCTTGTCCAATTGTAGTGTATCCCATTCATGTCCTTTTCAATTGACCCACTTTCTCAAACTGCAGATTGAACTACAACTTCCTCACATCCATTTCTTTCCGTGTACTTTCCTATGGTGACATACGGAATGCTCCAAGTAGAATAATGACATTATGGAAACTATTTACTGATCTCACAGTATTTCATATGGATTTGTATTCATCCTAGAGGGTGAGGAAGAGCAACAGGTTAACCTATTGTCCTATCAGCCTTCTCGGGTTAAGTGTCCTGGGTTAGTGAACACCATTGAACGTTGTTCAGATAATTTACATATTGTATTGATTTGATACAAATCACATCGTATATATATATAGCAATCTTAACATTGAATATCCTTGGCAAATGCCACATCTCAAATTACTCCGATTTTCACCTCAATAAAAAAGGCATCTCAAAATACACACAATGCGATTATAATGTGTTTTCGTTTTTGTGAATTTCATATATAGATCCCTCTATGTTATCCTCTGAAATTCTGATATTTATATAACCAATATCAAATTCATGGAAAAAAAACTAATTCAGATAGCTAATGGGTCTAGCTAACATTAAAACATCACTATAAATTGTGGATAAAGGGGAGTGGAACCTTCCCGGTTCTTGGCAGATAGACTAATATGTATGGACGCATATGTTGCTCATTCTCTCTCTCTCTCTCTCTCTCTCTCTCTCTCTCTCCTCTCTCTCTCCTCTCTCTCTCATCTCTCTCTCTCTCTCTCTCTCTCTCTCTACACTTTATGGAAATTTCAAAATCATGAAAGCCCATTTATCAATTATCTTACATAGAATCGCATATAAACGTGATTACGTTTTACATAAGAGTTATGGGCAAAGTCAGAACTAGTACATATTCAACTAATATCAATAACTTAAAAATAATATTTTTAGTTCATATTGATTAGGTTATGTTTGTGATACAAAACTTTCAAGTTAACATATCACGTTTATGTAAAGGAAACCGTTTTATATATGATGATGTTCTTATCAATATTACTGGTATGCCGATAGGTAAAGTTACAAGCTTAGAAATTGACATGATCAAATAGCATTAAATCTTAAAGTAGATATACAAAGGTATATACTGCAATGCAAATATCTTTTATACAGCCAAAGCATTGTTAGCACAAGTCGATAACATGTTACAGGATTAGTATTTTCCAAATGTATTTCACACATATTTTGTAGCTCATAATCTTTGTATTTATAAAGTCAGCTGAACTGCAATCATCGTTATTATTATTAATATTACCATTAGTAGTAGTAGCACTATTAGTAAAAGCAATGAAAGTAGTGTTGATAGATAAGATTTCAAAAACCATTAAATTCCTATGACAAAAGATATATTCTAGGAAGAAGGTTCTTATCGATTGCTTCAATTGTCAAATATAAAGGGATTATAATAAAAATATACACTGGGTTAGGTGTATGCGCAGGAAGTAGGGCGGTGTTTGCCGAACTATGAGCTCATCTCCACGATCCTGGGCAATGCGCAAAGCAGTTTGAACTAACTTGAGTCATTTTTTTATTTATAATAGGGGCTGACCCAACCACACGTGTACTGAATCTGTTTCCATGTCAATAGGTGCACCGGGGAGAGGGGACGAAAAAGGAGATGAAAACCGCCCTGATGCGGTTGCATCACCTGCCACCGTACCCAGAGGCCAGACAAACCCTCATACCAAGGCCGTCTTTTCAGTTGTGTCCGCTATACTTGAGATATAATGATATTGAATTCAAGACATCCTTCTTCGATAAGACAATTGGGAAGAAAACTCACAGCTGAATTGCAAAAATTACTAGTGGAAACAGTGAAAATAAATCTGTCAAATACTTCATGTAAAGAAAATGTACAGGAAGATCTGGTGATTGTGCAAAAGATTAAATCATTTTAAATTGCGGGAAATGTTCACTTTATTACTTATTTTTGTAGATTAAACTGTTGGAATAATTTGGGTTTTTTTTTTTTTTTTTTTTTTTTTTTTTTTTTTTTTTTTTTTTTTTTTTAATTAGTTGGTCCTCTAATTAGGCTGCTGCCACGGGAGAGTTTTATTTCAATTTTATTACTTATTTCTCTATCTAATTATTCTTAGCCGGATTATTATAAGCCGTCTCCTTTTGGTGTGTATGATATCTTATCTCTTTTATGAGGATTATCAGCTGTAGACTGTAACGAGAAAAAAAAAAGTGTGTATATATAGTTAGTGGTGTGTGAGAGAAAGAAAGGTTGTGGATGGCCAGGTTTCCCGCTAAATCGGATATGTCTTGTCAAAACTAAACTCAAACCTTATCCATCTCCATATCAATCGACCTACTCATGATAAATTTTTCCCCCGATTACCAGGCCTGTATTTGAGACTGCCTTGCCTATACCCCCCAGCAATGGGTGAGAAATATGAACAGCTGGGAAGAGGATTTAGTTGGATCCGAGTTGAGGTCAAGCTCAAGTCATGAATGGGCAACCCTTAGTAGGCACATCAGTCATGGCAGGCGTTGATACTCAACAAGGCGCCCAATATTATAAGTATTTGTTATGTAGTTAAACTGTGTCCTCTATAAGTCCGTTCTCCCCGAGGGTGTCTGTAATTTAAGATAAATTGTTCTAGTAATATAAAGGACAGCGAGAGACTTACATTTCTTTTGTTACGTAATTACCATGATTTAAAATACGATTGACTAAGTCATTGAGAAGATTAATTGATTCACTTTGAAGAAGATTTTTGCCCATGTTTCTGTGAAATTAACTTGAACAATAAATCCTGTTAGATTAATGGTGTTGTCTAATTCACTGCCTCTCATCATTCATCATTTATTTGACACATATAGTGACACAATTAGGCAAACATTATTTTGTGAGGCAAAGTTAAATGTTTGCAACATCGGGTTAAAATATTTACTTCCAATCTACGCCTATTTATCTTGCAACAGAATCGACCTATCTGATAGAGATTAATAACTTTTTCTTTATTATAGTGATGACTTGAAAGCTGAATTTTCTCTAAATTGCCTTCAATAGATGTCAGTCATGATTTATTTTCTCTATGTTGGTATTTGTAAAAAAGAAAAATTGTTCTCTTTATTGGTGTAAAATTACTATACAATTTTTATTATATGCCCGGGTCATTTACACTACAGTATTATTTACATATTAGAACCAAAAGAAAATTTTGACTAATTTTACCTACATTTGAAGAGAAGATAGCACCGAGTCATAAATCTGGCATTGACAGACTAACTTCTTATTCTTATGGCTTATGCTGCTGGTGGCTACAAGATGAAGACTATGCTGGTGTACCTGTACCTAAAGGCACTCAGTGACTTAGGGGATTGTTACCTAGCTATCATTAGATATCTAACTGGCTTTGGTGATACTTCAAGTATTCGGGAAATGGTATACAACCTTTTTGTGGCAGAATTGAAGCTGTGCTGTGCTTCTAAGAGTATGACTTTTACAACTCATTACCCTGCCAACATAGAGGATATGTATCCAAATATCAAGTGGGTTTACCTTCCACACAATACCACAGCCCTTTTACATCGTATAAATCAGGATGGCATTGTCACTTTGAAGGTCTATTTTCTTCGAAGGTCCATCTTAATGGCTTTTTAAGTGAAGCTGAGAACAACAAGAAATTGTCATTCACAGATTTTTGGAAACCTTATAATATTCTTTCAGCTATGAAGAGCATTGCCTATGCTTAGGAATAAGTGAAGCAGATAAACTTGAATAGTGTATGAAAATAACTCCCGATTTTATGAATGATTCCCATAGTTTAGGAGAGCCAATGGACCAAGATGATGGATGCACTGTGTATGCTGCTAAAATTTAGGTGCAAGCTAATAATATCACAGAGTTACTGGAATCCCAATGCGAGGACCCCTCACGAGATGACCTGGCTCAACCTGAGATGTAGATAATTAGAGAGAATGAGGAGGAAGACGTAACAACCCCAGAGCAACGATATTTACAACTAAGCACGTGGCAGAAGGTTTTGCACTGATAGCACAAATATTAGCAAGACTTGAAGCTGAAAAACCCAGCAATTAGAGGTGTACAGAGATTTATTAAGGTGTAATGAACTGGGTGGCGTTTTACAAACAGATGTTGGGGAACAAGAGTAGTGAACCATCCAGAATAGTCTGGAAAGTTCTTCAAGATAATAAAGAGATATGTAACAAATCATCTACCCTGTGACGGGCCGAGAGAAGGTTGTGACTCAAAGGCAGGATGGAAGCAACTGAGTGAGTTTATTACAGAACATCCAGTTTATTTATACATCAATTGCGGGCAAAAAGCCCATAACATAAAACAGGCTGTTTTCTGTTCAACCAACAACGGTATCTGTTAACATTTAACGGTGAGAAAAACAGACATGTTTATTCAGATCCCTATCAGTGCGAGGGGGAGAGCAAAGATACAAAGGAGACTATATACAAAAAAGAGAAATGGCGATTACTATGTACGATCGTGTGACACACGGTTGGTACAACCCTCTGGCTTAGCTGCTTCTTTACTACCTCTCTGGTCTACAGAGAGGTATTGTCTACACATACAGCGAACAGTCTGGATTATTATTTACAACACTAAGATAACCGAACCATTCTTCTTCACTCAAGGGGTTAACTACTGCACTGTAATTGTTCAGTGTCTCCCGTCCTCTTGGTAAGGTTAAAAGAGACTCTTTAGCTATGATAAGCAGCTCTTCTAGGGTAAGGACACTTCAAAATCAAACCATTGGTCTCTAGAATTGGGTAGTGCCCATAGCCTCTGTACCAAGGTCTTTCCCTGAAACAGAATAGAATTCTCTCTAATTCTAACTAATAACTTATTTTCTTTTTCTCACAGGGCTATTTTTCCTGTTGGAGTTCATCGACCATCGGTCAGAAATCTGTCCATTGCCTCTATATCGATACGAAAGTAGATTATCAACTAATTCAGCTGGCAATATCAAATAAGCTGATTTTGATTTTGGTGTACATATTCTATATTCAGAATTAGGAGACTCATTTGCACACAGGGCAAAAAGATGATAACAAAACTAAATCATTTTTCTTGAAGTTGAAGATGGGTTGATTCAGTTTCCATGTACAAAAAAAAAAAAAAAATAGAGTACAATAAGGATTTGATAAACTTGACATATTTTTAACACCATATAACTAAGTTATCTTT
>NC_090736.1:127276544-127279044 GCF_036898095.1 Palaemon carinicauda
GACACAAGAATAGTTTCAGATGGCTTCAAACTGTTGGAAACCTGGATTTATGTCTACTTTAGGCTCTGGAGCCTTCAAATATGCGGCCCCGAGACTATATATAAGTTCCCAGGAAGCATTCGAATGATTGAAGATATTAAGGCTTTCAAGAGGAAACTGAAGACTTTCTTATTTCACGAGTCTAGTGACAGCGACGATCTAACAGTAAATGAACAATTTGTGACTTGAAAAGATACATACTGTGAACGAACAAGGTAAAATGACAGTGGAGGTCCTGTAGAGAGTGGGGTTCCCCTGCTGTATGAGACCGGAAAAGCAGTCATCAAAGTAAAGTATGTAAAGTATATATATATAATATATATATATATATATATATATATATATATATATATATATATATATATATATATATATATATATATATATATAAATATATATATGTGTGTGTGTGTGGTGTGTGTGTGTTGTGTAGATAATAACTCAAGTAGGGATAGTTTTTATTTGAATTGTTCAAATTTGTATGTATGGCAGAGCGTGTAATTCTCTTGTATGATAATCTAGTCCGACTATTGAAAGACGAATCCTTTCACTCATATTCTAATGTCGACTGAGGGACAAATCCTGGCTCAACAATGATGGTTTACAGCTTCAATATACTCAGCTGAGAGCTGTTGCTGAGATCTCGAGTTTTTGCTTCTACTGATAAGGAATACAATTTAACCATAAAAGAACCCCTTTCTGGTACAACTCAGGAGCATTAATAATAGGCGATTCTCAAATCTGTCCTCTTTGGTGCGGACTTATCAGTGTTCAAGATGTTTGAGCCTGATGCCTCTGTCACTCACTGTCCAAAGAAAAACGCAACCATTTTAGCATGTGTTTGACAGAAAGCAAGGTAATAAAAAACTCGGTCTTCCTCATTCTTGTTTTACTAATGCTAAACTAACTAGTTAGCTTACGGCCCTTTGGAATTAAAACTCTCTAGATGGACATTGATGTTTATAGAGGTCGTTTATTTATATAGTCTACTGACTTCTTTGCTACTATATTGTCTAATTTTTACAATTAAGATTTTTTTTTTATTTTTTTTTTCTTTGCACTTGTTGGAGAATGAGTAATGTAACTAATTGTATTTTGAACAACTCTAGGCCTTCTGACTACTGGCCAATTTCCATAACTCATATATGCTGATAGTTTTTTACGCCTTTTGGTAAAGCGTCTAAATAGTTATGGTGAGGGTAGTCATGATTTCCCCCAATTTGTAATATGACTTTTGCAAGACTTTGGAGCATGGGATGTCATTCTTACAATTTCCAATGCTGTGTAGAAATCCCCTGACTCTGGCCAGGAAGTTCGTGTGATTGGCCATGATTTTAGCGCTGCCTTTGACCGTGTTAATCTTAAGGCCCTTGTTTTCAAACTTAAACATATGGGAAATGGTGATGTTTTGCCCAACATCATTTAAAAAATTTTCATACAGGGGCAGTGTTCTTTGGCTCTGAAGGATGATGGGGTTACAGACACAGGAAACTATCGAGATTGAACGAGTCTCGAACCCGAATCCAGCAGATGTCCAGGCAGAGACATTTCCAATTGGCTACCACAAACCTATGGGAAATAGAATTACCCTTTGAAGTGTGGCCTTCTCTATGGATTTAAGAAACAAGCAATCTCCACTCTCACAGTTGAAGGAAACTGAATTTAACTGATTTTCTTCTCAATTTTTGTCTTTTTATTTTTTCTAAGTATCGATGCTACCTATAAATACTTTATTTTCGTGATATTGTTCTAAAAATTTTAACGAAGATTTAAATTTTCAATTCCTACTGCATGTAAAGATAATGTGTGGCTGTAGACTTTAGTTCAGCTCCATCTTAAGTATCAGTCCACAATATTCTTTTTAAATTGTCAGGATTTGATGATAAATTAAATTCAGCAGGTATTCCTTGAATATTTTTTCCTTCTTATGATTGATATATTTTTTTGGGGGGGGGGGTAATTACTCTTATTGCAAATGATTTATGGAGTTTTATTTGCAATACTTTGAACCTTATTGTTTTTCGTTTTTTGTAGATTGTTCTAACTTATGTCAAACACAGGCTCTTGCCCGTCACAAAGCCCATTAGCCGTCAAAAAAATTATCTGTATTAAAAACACTGGGCTAATACGTACAAAATTGTATTTAATTATTTAGACATATGTAGCCTAAGTTTCAAAACATTTGCTAAATAAATATACTGTCTTTATTTATCAGAGATTCACTAAACGATGAGCAATAAGATAAAGATCGGTTTAAGAAAATGTCTGGAATTAGACAACCTCTTGCGTGAATTTTGTCTGCAGCGCATTGTATTTAAACCTTATTTTCCTATACTAATTTACCTCATTAGCAATGGTCTGCAATCGCCTGTTAGGTTCTTGCTTTCAAACTCTTTCATTAGTATCTTTCACGTGATAAAAGGATAATTGTTGATAATATTCTTAAGTCTTTCACTATATT
>NC_090736.1:127284044-127296544 GCF_036898095.1 Palaemon carinicauda
AGAGAGAGAGAGAGAGAGAGAGAGAGAGAGAGAGAGAGAGAGAGAGAGAGAGAGAGAGAGAGAGAGAGAGAGAGCATAAATAAATAGTATCTGTACACTTCCTGCTGTATCAGCCAAAGCTACTATTAATTTTTCAAAACCAGTCCAAAATACCTGTAAGTTCGGTGTTTGTGACCCTCGACTGAAAGTGAAAAAAACATAACTTTAATGCGTACGTTCTTCAGATTTATCTGATATATTCGGTATTACTATTTACGCAGATTCTGTTTTCCCATAATAGTGAGGGGCAGATATTACTGCTGTTTTCAACACCCAACTCTAAAATCAATTATAGAATATTCCTTCATACTTGGTTAGTGATAAAGATAGGTACAACAGCAAGAGGTTATAACTCAGGATATTATAACAAAATGTTTACTGAATCTTACTTTAACGTATAGAAATATGAATGGTTTTAGGACTACAACCAATTTATTTCTTATAAGTGAAACACCAAAATTCCTTGACATCCTATTCTCTATTTTTAATACATTTCTAAATCATGAAAAAATTAAAATATTTTTTTTCTTTAAAGAAAACCAGCTTTGTGAATAAGGAACATAATCTTAAGGCCTACTCTCTTATTCCGCGATAACAGATAGCTATATTAACCTTTTGGCTAAATTATAAACATAATTTCTTTACAAGGTAATTTTCCTTAAAATGTTCTTTATCAGATTATTCAACAAGATCGGCTTATTAAATAATGTTAGGAAAGGCAAGTTCAGAAATCTTGTTACAAATGCAATTTCCAATAAATATAACCCCGTTGTATATAACATACCTCTCTAGTGAGTTTTCTGTCGACCTAAGCACATTTTAGACTGGTTATTGAAATAGGAATACATATAAAAGAAATCTCTAATTTTTAATTAAGAGCCTTATCCGTGTATATAAGAATCAGTATGGCATTCAGTTACTTTAGCATTAGAAGCTACTGGTGCTAATACATTATAAACTTTATAATTAAAGATTTAAATACACTCTATATACTCGTAGCGATGATATGAATGCTATCAACCAAGACAAAGCAGGGTATTGTTTACAATGCATGTTTCTCAGACTGGACTTAATCGCCGTCTGCTTGCAGTATTATCCTTACACAGTCTCTCTCTCTCTCTCTCTCTCTCTCTCTCTCTCTCTCTCTCTCTCTCTCTCTCTCTCTCTCTCTCTCTCTCATAGATGCCACAAAATGCTGTTTCAAGGCCATTACTTTCTGGTACATGAGCATTAAGATTGATCTCTTGTAACAGGCTGTGCTATCTTTACTGTAGCCCTTATTTTGTTAGCCTCAATAAGGTTGTTTATTTTGTTTTTCATAACTAACACACTTATTAATTTCCAAATCTCACCCCCTTATAATTAGCAAAATAATCTTAAAAAAAAAAAAAAATAAATAAATAAAAAAATACGAGATACCTATTTATTATTATACCTAGGACACTTGTAAATCTAAGCATTTACAACATTTAACACTTAAAACGCTGAATAACAAGAAGTTCTTTATGATTAAAGATGGCTCCAAGAAAAAAAAAATAGCATATCAATCATCGACATATACTTTAACTGCTGAATGAAGATATATTAGTACGGCACACCTTTGAATTAGCAATTAAATGTAATATATTACGTCTAATAATATAACTTTTTAGATTCTGTACACTAGGGATTTAAAAGGATTTGGTAATATTTTATGATTTGCATAGGGGGTTTGAATGAATTTCAATATATAAAATTTACTTGGATGTAACTAATGTAAATCATACACTAGAATATTCATGCTGTACTTTTATATATATATATATATATATATATATATATATATATATATATATATATATATATATATATATATATATATATATATATATATATATATATATATATATATATATATATATAATCAAATAAGCCATATATATTTTTGATACATTAATGTCTGGATTCTTTTAACGACCTCGGGATCAGAGGCCCAGGCGAAATCACACAAAGACAAGAGCTTTTGACCGGCTGGGAATCGAACCCTAGTCGGCAAGCTTGTATAGACAGTGACTAAACCACTTGGCCACGAAGAAAGATAAAAGTCAATGACAATTCTTCTGTACTTATACCTGTCAAATTCTGGTGTTTTGTACTTAGAATTGAAATCAACCCATCTTCACCATCGTAGCTAATTGGTAGTTTGTTACTTGGCATTCGATCATTGATAAATTTTGCACATTTAGACGTGTTTTTCATATTCACATAAACTATATATATTTTTGATACATTAATGTCTGGATTCTCTTAACGACCTCGGGATCAGAGCCCCAGGCGAAATCACACAAAGACAAGAGCTTGTGACCGGCCGGGAATCGAACCCTGGTCGGCAAGCTTGTATAGACAGTGACTAAACCACTTGGACACGAAGAAAGATAAAAGTCAATGACAATTCTTCTGTACTTATACCTGTCAAATTCAGGTGTTTTGTACTTAGAATTGAAATCAACCCATCTTCACCATCGTAGCTAATTGGTAGTTCGTTACTTGGCATTCGATTAATGATAAATTTTGCACATTTAGACGTGTTCTTCATATTCACAAAAGCCATATATATTTTTGATACATTAATGTCTGGATTCTCTTAACGACCTCGGAATCAGAGCCCCAGGCGAAATCACACAAAGAGCTTGTGACCGGCCGGGAATCGAACCCTGGTCGGCAAGCTTGTATAGACAGTGACTAAACCACTTGGCCACGAAGAAAGATAAATGTCAGTGACAATTCTTCTGTACTTTTACCTGTTGAATTCAGGTGTTTTTTACTTAGAATTGAAATTAACCCATCTTCACCATCGTAGCTAATTGGTAGTTTGTTACTTGGCATTCGATTAATGATAAATTTTGCACATTTAGACGTATTTTTCAGAAGAACTTTAAACAAAATGTCTACAAGAATACTCTATACCTATTACTTGGAAAACCCTTATCTATCGTTATACTGATTTACAAAAATGGTGACATAATAGACCTGCATAATTACTGCCTAATAAGATAACTCTCGGTAATATATAAGTCATTTACAAATATCATATTAGGTTGAATAGAAAGACAGCTAGGCTTTAATCAACCAAGCGAGCAGGCAGGCTTTAGAAGGGGGTAATGAACAACTGACCACCTAATGAAAAACTCAACAGAGTATGAAAAAAAACAACTATATATGACATTTATAGGCTATGAAAAAGCTTTTGATTCTGTCAAAACTTCATCAGTAATAAAAGTTCTTAAACGACAAGGAATAAATGAATCTTATATAGAACACTTAATGATATCAACATAGGAAGAACAACAATCCTAAAACTACATAAAGATAGTGAAAAAATTCTGATTGAACAAGGAGTTAGACAGGGAGACACCGTCTTTCCCAAAAGAAGTTTCTAAGAGTTTAGATTGGAAAAATGTGAGAATTACCATTAAAGAGGAATACTTTAACAACGTATGATTTGCAGATGGCATAGTTCGCTTTAGTGAATCATGGGAGGAATTGAAAAATATAATAGAATATTTGAAGAGAGAAATAAAAAAAAAATATAGAACTGAAAATTAATTTGACCATCTCTATGATAATGTTCAATGAAAATGCAGAGATAACTGATTAGGGTTATGGACGAACATCTAGAGACTGGTAATGAATGTATGTGCTTAGAACAAACTCTAGGTGTTTTCACAGGATATGCGACCGGAATTTAAAGGATAATCAAAGGATAGAGATATTTTGGTAGACAAAATGATACTGTGTAATATAAAAGGCCACTTTCTCTAAAAAAAAAAAAAAAAAAAAAATTCAATCAGATGGTCTTACCAGTATTAACCTACACAGGAAAAACTCTGAGCCTTACTAAAGCTTATGAACAAAATATGCTAGTTACAGTTTGAAAAGTAATGGAAAAAATAATAATTGGGAAATGTCTCTAAGAGACGAAAAAAGGAGCAACATGGATACAAGAGCAAACTAACATAGAGAATATTCTAACATGTAAGAAAATTAAATGGATGTGAGTAGTATATATGATAATAGATACAATTAATAGGCGGAAATTTAAATTAAAAAAGTAGTCCCTAGAAGGGGGAGGAAATGAAGATGATAGGTTGATGAGATAAGAAAATTTGTGGGTATAGACTAACATAGAAAGACGATAAACAGATGCCAGTGGAAGGAGATGTCTGGGGCTTTTATCATGCAGTGGACTAGCAACACCTGAGCATGATGTTGACGAAGAAGATGATGATATACAATACATATATAGTACTACGCTCGCTTGCTAGTTTTGGCTCACTTTTCCTTTGCCTACACATACACCGCATAGTCTGGCCTAATCTTTCCATATTCTCCTCATAACTCATACACCTGACAACACTAAGATAACGGAAAAGTTTTGCTTCACTCAGACTCTATTACTACATTGTATTATATTCAGTGGTTATATTACCCATGGTAAGAATAGAAGAACTTATTTAGCTATCAAAAGCACCTCTTCCAGGAGAAAAGCACTCTAAAATGTCATAGCTCTTATGCTTGAGGGTACACTTAAGCACGCTAATCTATCTGTTTTCTTATATCCCTTCCTAATTGAAATACTTCCCCGGTTGGAGCTTTCGGCTTTATAACAAGCTGATTTTCCAACTAGAGTTGTAGCTTGCTTAGTGATAATATATCTAAATCTATGTATGTGTGTATGTGTATATACATGAATACACACACACACACACACACACACACACACATATATATATATATATATATATATATATATATATATATATATATATATATATATATATATTACAGTGCTAGGTGGTATATCTTAGCAATCCATGTTTGGCAACGGTTATACTCGTATAAGCGGAGAAGCAACTTGGTGTGGAGAAAATGCCCCCATCAATCTCGATGAAGTCACTGGCAGCAAGGTGACAGATTTGGTTTAAGACGATGGATAAACTGTCTCTTCGGCCTGGCAGTTGATATTAGTATGGACTTGCAGGGTCACTTGCCTTAGATAGGCACTAAACATCACAAAGAACCAGCTATCTTTGATGTATCTAGCCAATGAATCCTCTTTGGATTTACTCAGTCATGGCAAAAGAAGATCACAGAATGAACCCTAGCCCCTGGCGTAGCAGGGTGCTAAGAATCTCCAGGTTTATAGATACTAAAGAAAAATTTAAGATAGGTAACTGGAATGTTGGAACCATGAATCAGATTGGGAAGTTACAGCAAGTGGAGAGTAAATTCATAAAATATATTTTAGATATCCTGGCCCTAGGTGAAACACGTTGTAAGGGATTGGTAAGGAAATTTTAGACTAAGGCAATATAAATATATATACATATACATATATATATATATATATATATATATATATATATATATATATATATATATATATATATATATATATATATATGTGTGTGTGTGTGTGTGTGTGTGTGTGTGTGTGTGCATATGTATATATATATATATATATATATATATATATATATATATATATATATATATATATATATATATATATATATATATATATATATATATATATAGATTATATCTACTCTGAAAGATCATATGGAGTTGGAAGAGTTGGGGTAGGAATGATGATGACACCAAGAGCAGAAAAGGCATTAACGAGTGGAGAGCTATAAATAGTAGATTGTTACTAGCGAAGCAGTGCTAAATGAGTATTACGCCCCAACAAAAGATTCCCCTGAAGAAAGGAAAGATGAATACTATGAAGGGTAATAGATAACATCCCTGAGAGAGATATGAAAATTGTGACTAGCGACTTCACATCTAAAGTAGGAAGAAATAAATAAGCGATAGAGAATGTGATGGATTTCGTTGACCTTGGTGAGGTTGGAAATGAAAATATAGCACATTTTATAAGTTTCTGTTCAGCAAACAATTTTTTAATTGGAGGTATTCTTTTTCAACACAAGAATATCCAAAAGTATGCATGGACTTCACTATGTGTCAATTACAAAAATCAGATAGATCACATTGCCATTGATTACGAAAGAAGGAGGACTCTGAAAATATAAGAAGCTATAGAGATGCTGATATTGGTAGAGCTCACCATATCCTCATTACTAAACTGAAATTAAAACTAAAACCACCCAACAGAAAGATGGATAGAATAGCTAGGTTTGATACAACTAAGCTTTTAGAAGAAGAGTACAGAGAAACATTTGTAATTGCATGTAGGGATCTATTTGTATCCTTAGAAACTTTAAGAGACGAAGAACCGGCAATTAATGAAGAATGGTGTAATATTGAGAACATATATCTGTCAGTTGGCAGTGAAGTCTTTGGACATAAAGTTACAAGTAGAGAGTCATGGATATCAAATGATACTTGGAATACTTTAAAAAGAAAACAGAGACAGAAATTGATTGTTGGAAGTTTTCGAGGAGGTAATGAAAATTACAAGGTACAGCATGCTAAGTATTCCCGTATTAGCAGTAAGGTCAAAAGAAAAGCCAGAAATGACTGGAGAGAATATTTAGACTGTAAAGGCTAACAAAGCTATGACTATGGTGCAAGAATTGCTTATGGAGTTTTTAATGAAATATTTACTGGGGCAAAAAAGAAGAAACATATACCCATCAAAAAGAGAGATGGTTCTGTTATAGCAACAGAAGATGAAGAAAGACAACGTTAGATGGAACACTTTAGTGAGATTAGGAATATGAGATATGAAGGGACTGATTTTATTGATATACCTGAATCTGATGAAGACCTTGATGTGCCCATCAATGAATTCAGTGTGTTTGAAGTCAAAGGTATTCTGAAAAAACTAAAGAGATGGAGAGTCCAGGGATACAATGGAATAACCACCGATATGATATGGGCCGAAAATGAGGTGACTTCCAGACTACTTATAAGATTATTTTGTAGAATGTGGCATAAAGAGGCATAACCTGATGAATGGATGTTAGGAATGTTGCTTAAAATAGCAAAAATAGGAGACCTAACTAACTGCAATAATTACAGAGGCATAACACTTATGTCAGTTGTCATGAAATTATATAGTATGCTTATTATAAAGAAATTAGAGAGAAAGATTGATGAAAAGCTGAGAGATGAAAAAGCAGGATTTAGAAGAGGTAGAAGTTGCACTGACCAAGTTTTCATTTTGAGACATATTGTACAACAATGCGTAGAATATAGAAATTCCCCTTTGAAGGCATTTGTGGCTTATGAAAAAGCCCTGGATAATGTGCAGAGGCAAACTTTGTGGAGATTCTTGCGTTATTATGGAATTCCTCCTAAATATTTTAATTTGATTAAGTCTGTTCATGAGCATAGCAAGAGCAGAATTAATGTTAATGGAGTCTTATCAAATTAATTTTCAGTGAACATCAGAGTACTCCAAGGAAATGTGTCGTCATCTATGTTGTTTATATTCCTCATGGATTTTGTAATGCATAGAACAGTCACAGATGGGGGAGAAGGATTGGATTGGATTGGTGATAGGATTTAACAGACCTAGAGTATGATGATGATGCTATCATTGTTCGCAAAACACCACAGGGTATGTAATGCTGGCTTACCAGAATGCATGTAATATTACACGATATTGGGCTGAAGATAAATAGAAAGCCATAGATGATGAGAAGATAAAATATCAATGGAAGGAGAAAGGATTATAATGAAATAAAATCCTTTAAGTTTTTTAGGAACTATGATTTCCAATAGAAGGTCTTTAGAATTAGAGTATAGTGAAAGATTAAAAAAAGCAAATCAGACAATGGCTAGGTTAAGTAAAATTTAGAAATCAAATCACATGAAATTATATATAAAAAATCAGACTATTTATCAGTTTAGCGAGATCGGTGTTACTGCAGGGATATGAGTCGTGGTATGACAATGACACAATCTCCAGTAGAATTAGTAGGTTTGAAAACAAAGCCCCCAGAAGGATATTGGGAATTAAATGGAAGGACAGGATTAGAAATGAAACTATAAGAGAGATTACTCGCGTGCCATATGTGGATGAATCATGATGAGGGATAGATTGAGATGGTTTGGGCATGCTCTATGCACTCCCCAAGAGATATTAGTTCACCCATCGTTCAGCTGAGCGCCAAAAGGCAGGCTTACATGGATGAGGATTATGAAGCATGGAGTAGATGATAAATTGATGGATATTGAATTAGAACCAAGGCCCTTTTCGTCATTAGGCATAGGACAAGATGATGATGAAATATATATATATATATATATATATATATATATATATATATATATATATATATATATATATATATATATATATATATATATATATATATATATATATATATATTCTTAAAAAGCTAGTTTAGTGCAGACTAAATAAAATAGTTTATTAATTATTTTATCTATATTTCATTTGTGCATTGAAAACATGAATAGTTAGCTCTTAAAATGAGCTCCTCTTGTGTAGACTTAAGATTTATACGTAAATTATGTAATGCCTTTGTCGTTCATTTCATTGTATTCTTTATTTATGCTAGTATGTGTATATTTATGGTTTTTTACAAGAATTACCTTCTTATTTCACGAATGTTAGTCCCCGAGTCTTACGTAAGCATTTGAGAGTGTTGTGGAATTTGTGCGAAATATGGACAAGAGCTTAGGTAATGTTCTTTTATATTTTATGAGGTATTGCATACTGTTTGCGAGAGAATGCTCAGTAGCATATGCTTTGGAAAATTCTGTATATGTGCTTTCGAATCTTCGTAAAGAGCCTGGTGATAGGAAGTTATTTTTTTTTATTTTTGGGGACAAAGGTGGGCATAGCTAGCTGGGAGAGCCGTCTCGCGGGTGCATTGGTATGCATCTGAGAGTTGCGTGAAAACCCCTGATCCGCCTCCTGGCATTTTTATCTACTTGGCAACTTTGACGCCTTGCTCGGCCCTTACGCTTCCCAAATCCTTTGATATCTTCTGGGAGTAATGGTTAGGCTTTATATAAAAAGGCGAACATCATGGTTACACAGATAGAGATAGAGATTGTAGCCCGAGAACAGCCCTCATCACCCCCCTCTCTCTCTCTCTCTCTCTCTCTCTCTCTCTCTCTCTCTCTCTCTCTCTCTCTCATACGCAGCTTAGTGTATTGTTTTAAAAGTGTACAGTTAAAAAATCGAAGTTTTGCCTGGAAGAATGTTTTTAATTATAGGGATTACTTATGAAAATTCTCTAATAGTTTTTGTAAACGGCCATGTAGGAAGATTAGATATTTTTATTGCGATCTGATTATCTATTTCTAATCAAGTATCAAACTTGAATATTGTATAATTCAGATTTAATTTCAAACTTTTGTATAATTTACATTGCATTATTTCTTTTTTCTGGTCTAAGGTTTATTCAAATTAAGTAGTTCAAGTCCAGATCATATATAATTTTCAGATTGTATCATTTTTGTCTTAACGTAGATTTTGTTCAGAGTTAATAATTCAAGTAATTTATTTTGTTATTATATAAATTCTTTTCAAAGTGTTGGAATTTATAATGAATATATTCAATTTTGGTAAGTGTATTATTCCAATCACCATTTTTCTAGAATCAGATTCCGCTTGTATCCTGTTAAGAGCCACTGTAAATTTTAAATAATACTTAAGAGGAATTACCCAGTTTAGTTTTGAGTGTACTTAAGTGACCTTTGGATATTCAGTATTCTATATATCACTGTCTGAGAGTTATCTAACTGTCTAAAAATTTGTGTAATAATCTTTTAGAGAGAAAAAGTTTTAATGTAAGAGCAAACAAGGGATTTTGAAATTCGAGAGGTTGATTAACTTGCCAGTGGTATTATATATAGCATGATGTGTTTGGTTCCCAGCCAAGAGGCATAGTATGATATATTTTCAGTGCCCACACCTGGGAGCTATAATCGTATAATATATATTTTGGTGTCCACATCCAGGAGTCATAAACATGAAATTCATATATATATATATATATATATATATATATATATATATATATATATATATATATATATATATATATATATATATATATATATATATATATACATATACATATATAGGATGGAGAAAAGCTAGCGTAGCATCATACATTTATTTTCCAAATTTTCGAGTCTCATCATCAGAGCTGTAAAATATACAAAATATACAAATTAAAAAAGACCAAGTATTAATATTGATATAAATAGAACAACGTAATAGTGGAATATTATCATTTAAAACATTAACTAAAAAATATATAAATATAAAATTAAAAAGTGAAGAATGCTCAAGTTAGTACCTATCTCTACAGACCTAAAAACCTGAGCGACGTTGTCTGGTTTGGAAAGGAGGACGTCAACTATGCTATATATAGAACTGAGGAAGAAATCTGATCATTTAATGGAGGCACAAGCTGTTTGACTGTTAACGTCTCCAAAACACAGAGAGAATAGTCATTGGGCGCTTGGATGACAATGCGAAGATCCTCATATGAAAATGGTGTTTTACATTTATTACAATGTTCTCGTATGTTGGAAAATTCTTTCGTTTTCAAAGTACATCCCGTACGGTGACTGACTCCGAGATGAGAATCGATTCTGACTTTGAGCAATCTTTTGGTGGCTCCCACGTATTTCCCGATCTTACATTTCGGGCAAGTGAAGCAATATACGACCAAAGACCGCATCAAAGTCGGAAGTTTATCTTTGTGGGAGAACAAAGAACCGAGAGTTTTAGGATTTTTTTTCTATCAACTTAAGGTTCACAGCCGGAAAAGTTTTCTGAATGACTTTTTGTATTTGCACCTTAAATGTGTTAGAATGAATTAAAGGTATAGAGGCATATATTAATAATTAAGGCACGTTTGGTACAAGTTGACGTGGCTGAAATTTATCATTTAAAAAGTTATTGACATACATCAAGAGTAAGGCTGGAGGCTACGAATTGTTTTTAAAAAACTAAAGTAAAAATTGGATTTCGCTATGGAAGTTATGCCAGTTGGAAGATAATGTATAAGCACGGTGTAATAGAGTGGAAATACTATTTAATTTAAACATCATGGAACAGCTGCTATAGAAGTTAGTACCTTGACCTGTGAGCGTCTTTTTTCTAAAGACGCTCGTATTAAAACCATGTTCTGTCCTAGCAATTAAAACATCTAAAAAAGCAAGTTGGTTGTCTTGTTCATGCTCACTTGAGAAATTTATATTAGGATGTAGGCCATTGATATATTGCAGGAAAGCTTCAGCTGCTTCTCGGAACCTAAATAGAGCAATAGTGTCATCCACATATCGCTTATAAAAGAGAGGGCGATAGGATAAGGGACACCCATCCAGCATCTGTTCCTCGAAAGAGCACATAAAAGCGTTAGCCATAATTGGGCCAAGTGGTGACCCGATCGAAACACCATCAACTTGTTTAAAAACTTTATTGTTAAAAATAAAGTGAGTGTCCTGCACTGCAATTCTAGATGATTCTTAAAATTATCCTTATTAAAACAATGATATAAAATATTTTCCTCGTAAAAGATCTTATCTAAAATGATGTCAACCGTCGCCTGCAACGGTATGTTCGTAAAAAGAGATACGACATCCAAACTCACCATATATAAGTCAACATCCTGTGGTACGAAGAGTCTGCTGCCCAAATTAACTGTCAAGGCACCCCAACGATTTTATGACTTAACGTACTAAATCTTTACCGTGTTTTCATCTCTACCCAGAGCATAACAATAATCATGGTAATGATGAAAGTAAAGATCCAACTGGGTCTCGTCCAACTTCAAAGTTGTCACGTCACTGCTCATAACCCAGAGACCTCACTTTTTCTGAAATCATCGTTCGTAAGCAGTGATTAACGATAGTTTAGATCCAAGATAGTTTTTTTTCCAGTTCCAGTCAAAATTTGCTTTAATTATCGAATGATCGCTTCATAGTCTACAGCTTACCAACAAAGAGTAGACGAACTGATTGATTGATTTGAGGTTTTCTGGCTTCCTGGCATCTAGGTCATTGACGCTGATATCGTTTATTATATATATATATATATATATATATATATATATATATATATATATATATATATATATATATATATATATATATATATATATATATATATATATATATATGTATGTATGTATATATATATATATGTATGTATATATATATATATATATATATATATATATATATATATATATATATATATATATACAGTATATTTATATGTATGTATATATATATATATATATATATATATATATATATATATATATATATATATATATATATATATATACATATATATTTATATATATATATATATATATATATATATATATATATATATATATATATATATATATATATATATATATATATATATATATATATATATATATATACAGTATATATATATGAATGAATATATATATATATATATATATATATATATATATATATATATATATATA
>NC_090736.1:127309044-127311544 GCF_036898095.1 Palaemon carinicauda
TCTGGACACAAGGCAACTTGATCTGCTTGGTGTAGGTTACCGATAAACACTCCATGTCTTCAGCAACCTGTAAAGATAGAAAATTTTCAATGAGTTCAAGTAGTAAATAAAAAAAACTTCATATCTCATAGTGAACATTGAAATATATATTGAAATAGAAATTTCTTGAAATAATATCTAGATTAAAAAAAAATTTCTGCTACACTAGCTATGGTTATGGCTAAAATATAGTGGAGGCTCGTGGAAAACAGCTCAGAAATATTCAAGGACACTTAAAACAGTGTCATAGAATAGGGAGAAAGTGTCATATCAGTGGAACACCATTTTCCCAAATCGATATATTAGACAACCTAAGGTGGCAAATTCACAAACCCTCCTGCTTAAGCCGGCAGCGACTGCTCCCAAAGCGACAGCAGCTGTGTCTAAGGCGGCAGCTATTCCTAGCAACCATGGCTATATTAACTGACCTTTCACTACCCTTATGAATGTTGACACAACACGACAGTGGCATTGTCTAGTCGGCAAGACAAATGAACGATCCTATACAGAAACAGTCCACATGCAAGGAGAAAGGCACACGAAATGGAAGGAAGTAGATAGATAAATCTGCCAAAGATCTAGTTGTTAACATTAAATCACGAGGAAGAGGAGTAGCCCTTCAAGATAATGAGAACCATACAAGATGGCCTTGATGCCGAGAATTGTTAATTCAAGGGAGATCCTGACAACCAGGAGGAATCCAATCGACCAACTTTAGAGGAGAATTTTCCGCAGTTGTGGAAGAGGAAAAAGATGCAGACGACCAGCCTGAGATGTACTTTTGGTTAATTATAATAGATGGAGTTGCAGTAGTCATTCCTGGTAATAACACAGTTTATCACAAGTTTATTTACAAAATTCTCATCCAGGTACCTTTTTAAAAAAGCAATATTTCTTAGATGATAACCAGCAGCTTTCACTACATTATTTACTTGGCCTTTGAGAGATACGTTACAATCAAGAAATGCCCCTAGATCACGAATTTTACTAGATATAAGCATTTAGTCATTATTTTTGTTCATTTGAATATCAGCCAAGCTTCTCACGATGTTTCTCTTTACCACCATCATTAACTCAGTTTCGTTCTCATTTAATTTCAATTTTTTTTTATTGTATTCCATTCTCTAACAATATCAAGGTTTTGGTTTAGAGTTTCAGTAGTGTCATCTATATCCTTTATGGAGAAGTAAAATTGTATGTCATCTGCAAACAGTTTGAACTTCACACCATGTCTTTGTAGTATTTTCGATGGACTAATTTTATAGATGCAGAATAAGATTAGGCCGAGTACACTCCCATAGGATACACCTCTGTTGAAAGGTTCATATGATGAATAACGGTTTCCAATTTGCACACATTAATTTATACCAAACCAATAGTCTTTTAGGTATTTAAAAGCTTGATCCTCAACGCCAATGCACTGTAGATCATTTAGTAGGAGTTCATGGTCAACTGTATCAAAAGCCGCACTGAGATCGAGTAATGTTAAAATACCATATGTATTTCCCTCCATCATTTCCAGAATATCCTTTACAACAGAGAAAATGGCTGTCTCTGTTAGGTATAGTTTTCTGCAAGGAGTTTGGTTGTCAGGCAAAGCTTCTTCTATTACTTCTGACTGACTAGTTGATCAAGAATTATGTATTCAAGCACTTTTGAAATAAAGGATAGATTCGAAATAGGTCTGTATTAACTTAATTCCTGGTAGTCCAGAACACTTTTCAGAACTGGTGTGACTATAGCCCTTTTCTCACATTTGGGAAAGTTACATTCCCCAATGCTTGCATTTGCTAATCTCATTATCATTTCAGCTAGCCTAGAAAAGTTTCTCTCTCCAATTACTTCAGATATTAGCATAGGATCGACCGTGCAGTTTGTTTTCTTTGCTCTCTTAGTAATCCTGGGGATGTCATGTTTATTTGCTAGTTCCTTGTCACTGTATCTATCAGGTAGCTTCTTTTCGTTTACATTTCACATTATACCATTTAGAGACGACATAACTTACTTATGTCTGTTGCTGCTTTGTGGATCTGTCACTTTTTTTTTCCTTCTTAGTATGTAGTTCTATTGGCACATAGCAGTTTTGTATTCTACCCATGTAATTTCAGTTTATAGGAGATTCCCCTTTCTTTCTTTATGAATTTTTCCCTCTTTTTCACTCAAGTCTCTCCATCAAACCAAGGAGATTGGTCTTTAACAGTTAGTCTTTTCCATCGGTGGGCACATGGTATCATATTCACTTTTACTCACTTTATTATACATTAGCGTAAGATACTTAACACACATAGTTCCCAATACGCGTTGGTTATCATGATCGCAGGGAATGTTCATAGCATCATTTATTTTCTTTGTAAATTCTTCAATAGATACAAGTGCATTTTTCTGTAGACGTAGACTAAATGTAATAGGTTTGTGCACTGGGGAGATAGTACATTTCTCTTCAACATTTATATCAAATAAT
>NC_090736.1:127319044-127321544 GCF_036898095.1 Palaemon carinicauda
TAGGTCGTGTCACTCCCAGCAAAGAGAGCGTCGAACAGAATCAAACGCAAGTCAGTTTCTGATAAAAGACTCCAGGAATTAATGATTTGGAAATGTAATGTCTAATGGATGCAGAGAGTAAACTGTAAAAACACAATGCTGTTAGTGATATGGTATTCAAAAGTTGGAGAATTTTAAAATGAGAAAATTGTTTATGTTTGGGACTTTGTATCCTAATAGCAAAGACAGAGAAGTAAATAAAGTTCTAAAAGGGGTATCAAAATTAAATCCTGAGAAAATTTTTAAAATCACTGATCCTTGTTGATATTCTTGTTTTAGGCCTCCAAGGACATAGGCTAAATTTTTATGAACAATCACATATATTGCATTTGAAACCTAATTAGAGGCAGTGTGGATGTATCAGATTATTGGAAATTAGAATCTTCCATTCATTTATATTTCCATGACTTTAGTAAGTTCAGCATTTCTTAGCGTTCCGTGGTGCCTTCTTATATAGATATGTTAGTATGAGCTAACCATTTCTTGTGAGAAAAACAACTTATCTGAGAGTTCTTCCATCACAAGGCATATGCAGTGTTTAAAGCAAATAAATAGTAAACAACCAAAATCTAAATGATTTTTAGCATAGGTCATATTACTGTCAGTAGGTTTTGGGTCTGAGTAGTATTGTAATGTGTAAAAGAAATTATCCCAAAGCCAGTGTGGCTAAAGTGCAAAAATATTTGTAGAAAACAGGGCTACACCGTTCATTGCTATGTAATATGAGGCTGAATAAGCTGTCAGAGTCAGGGAAGATTAGGGTGAAAAGATGCAAATATGAAGACCAAAATCTAGAAGAGCTTGACTTACCTGTTCAAAAGATTATTATGTGAGCGAAATGAACAGTGAAAAGCCGCTAGGACTACCTCACCACACCCGAAAGATTATCAGACTCACATGGGAAGAGACACAGATGACTATGATGACGCAAAATTTTGTTATCAGGAAATTGTATGAGTTACCGTTAACAGTTAGGCCATTCAATGACCAAAACCAAAGAGAAGGTTTCCTGTCTTTTTTAGAGTTTGAGGAAGCCACGTAGCAAGAATGAGAAAACACAAGTCAACACCGGCAGTTGTTGCTACAAGCGGCCACAATAGGATTGTACATGGGATGTGTTCTTGGACTAAATATAGTTTGCATAAGCTTTTTAATCATAACTATCAATGAACCATTTTATCATCAAGAAGATGAAGGGAAGTTCTCAAAAGTGTTGGAAGAAAGGTATAATCTTCCCATAGAGGGGATGAGTAAGGAAAGTGTTAGTGCCTATGGTAGTCATACTAATCAAAGATATATAGTAGCAATTAAATCTCCAATATTGCTTTTAATCCTTTCATCCTAGGTCTATAATTTGTGATAATTGATGAGCTGTATGGAATATGATGGGCTGGGAGATGGGATATTTACTATAGTACTATATGTTCCTTGTAATTTTATCATGATAATAATCTTATACATTCAGTAAACTCTAGCAAATAAGACTATGAGCGTATGCTATATGGATAATTAGGATTTCATCTTTATTTACCGTTAGATTTCCCTTTAAACCTGGGGTGTTTTTGGTTTTCATTTTTTTATGTGACTGTTTAACCGAGCTATTGTCATAAAAAGTAAACCTATACCAAAGCAACTTTAGTGTGTCAACTTGAAGAATTTAAATTATATGGCTACCAGAACCGATATGATACTCTTATCTCAAGTTACTAGTGGTAATAGATATTTTTCAAATAGACAGGGTTGATTATTACTAATCTTCATGAAAATAAATTACTGAAAAGGGTACACCCTTATCTAATATCGTATCAATTGAAGGACAATGTAAGTAATTTCAAGGAAAAATATATATACCTATTATAGTACTGCTTTACAAGTTCCAGCTTGAAAAAATAGAAAAATATATAACTCACGGGTGTTTGACAAAATTATCATAGAATGGCTAAGTGTCACTTACTTACCAATCAGTTATAATGGTGGTGATGCGCTGATTTCCATCCTAATTATAAATCTTGAACTTTATATGATTAAATATAACTTTCAGAATCGACTCTTTCCTCTCTTTACGGCCGAGTAGCCTAAACATTATAATGTTTATGTTTATTTCTATTCGTCACAGGTTCGACTCCTTGGCCCGGTAAATATATTTATCATTAAAGGAATTTCTAAGGGTTCTGTAACCCCATCATCATCTCCTACGCCGATTGACGCAAAGGACCTCGGTTAGATTTCGCCAGTCGTCCCAGTCTTAAGCTTTTAATTCAACGATTCTCCATTTATCATTTCCGACTTCACGCTTCGTACTCTTCACCCATGTAGGTGACAGAACAAATTTACAGTATTTATGTGAAAATTAAATGTATATATCATCATCCTGAGCTTTGCTACTCCACTGCAGAACAAAGGCGTCATATGTATTTCCAATCGCATCTTTCCATGGGCCTTCTATGTCATTATATATCCG
>NC_090736.1:127334044-127344454 GCF_036898095.1 Palaemon carinicauda
TAGAGGAAAATGAAATACAGATCTCCCAATGCCTTATTCCGGAATCCAGCTAATGAATATCTTGTCTTGGTGTCACACAAATATCAAATAGTTCCAAGTTGGAATGGTCAAGTGAAGGTGTTTCTGCTGCCGCTTGGGAGAGATTTCTTTTATGGAGGCACAGTGAGAAGCTAAGAACCAAAGTGACGGCCTAAGACGAGCACCGAGGCAGAAGGGCATTCATTTTTAAGATAATATTTAATAAATAAATGAATAGATAATGATAAAAAGAAACACAAATATTAAATAATGAATCAGGGGATAGAGGAAGAAGCTCTGGAAATAAAATCTAAAGAATGAGAGAACATATTTAGGAATCCATGAGTATCGCTCCTCAGCTGTATGAGTTAGTGATTAAAAGGACAATCAAACTTTTATTTCCGAGTTTTTTTAATATTTGGGTTTTCCTTTCTCCTACTCACGGCACCAGCTGTAGAAATTGTGGTTTAACTAATACCCTGAGAGGCTGCGGAGCTGGTATGGATAGCTTTTGCTCGGACAACCCGAACTAGAGCTTCACAGATAGTAATGTATTTTTCGCTTGTTAAGCGCCCATCTACCTTGCTTAATTTACCCGGTCAAGAGACCTACATCTAGTACCCCATAGCTGGGCTAATTTGGGCACTTGGTCACTGTAAATAAGGACTTTATCATACAAAGCTAAGCCTATTTGAATCAAAATCATAAGACCTGTGGGCATGAAATTGATAAGAAGTTGGTTTGATCTCAAAGCTGTTTAATTTCCCAAGATAAAGCTACTTGCAATTATATAATCTTTGATAACTTACAATTAGGGTATTAAAATGGGGAATCATTTCGTGCTTATGCCATCTATTCGTGTATATTTGCAGGAAAAATTATAGGAGAATTCATTTTTGGAAAATAGGTATATCATAGTTTCATGAAAAAATTTCTGAAAATTATGTCGTTCTGAGACTATGATTTGTCAATAAAACAAATTTTTTAAACCCTTTCACAAATGTGATAGCGTCCTCATCTACCTCAATATAAGTTATTTTCGATAAGAAATAATAAATTTTGATTGTATTCAAGGTGCTTTGCAGTCATCAGTATCTATTATATCCATCATCGATTATCTATTATGCAAAATTAATACTTAAATTTCGTTACTTATCGACCTTCCATCAACAGCAGCTATTTTCTTCTACTGCTGCTATATTTTACAAATCAACTAATAATGAATTAGGTTAGCCAAATTTACTAGAACATTGACGGTTATCAAATAAATCTCAGGCAATGATACAATATCTTACAGGCTGTATCATGAGTTTACAAGCAGCCTGTCTCCACAACCCTTAAAACTTTCCTATTTGCTCAGTGTCGGAATGGCCGGGGCAGGGGGGTTGAAGGAGAACAACCCCCCCCCCCCCCCAATCCCTGGAAAGTGTCTACATGGTCCCACTTACGAAAAAAGTAGCAATTGAAAAATAATAGTATATATATATATATATATATATATATATATATATATATATATATATATATATATATATATATATATATATATATATATATATATGTGTGTGTGTGTGTGTGTGTGTGTGTGTGTGTGTTTTGTATTTGTATTGAAAAGTTCAGACGTCAAATGATTATACAGAATTATAATATGGCAACTCGATTTGTAACATTTGTATACTTTTGCTAACAAAGACGGCCCCTTACTGTCTGATTCGCTAAGGTTTGAGAATGCTCCGCCCATTTCGTAGAAGTTGTAAGAAGAGCAACTCCTTGTCCGTTTTGTCATGGGAACACTAGAGACATCTGACAAAAGATTTCCCCTGAGTGTCGGCGTTCTTTTGATTCTAACTGTACACAATTCTCGAATGCTGTGGAAAATTCTTTTAGATATATGCAAAAAGTTTAATATTGAAATTGAAGAGGTAAGAAATAATATAGAGCCAGAACTCGAGCAAGGAATAGAAGGTAAAGGGCAACTGACATTAAAAGAAAAATAGAAGAGAAGAAAAACAGAAATGTCAGAATTGAGGTTGGTAAAAGTTAATGTGAACACTTTTCATGGAGTTCCACTGTAACTCAATATATTGGATATGTATAGTACATTAAAGTATATGTGGACATAACAGGAACATACACAATCATATTTTGTTTATTCATGAGAAATTAATGTTACTCTACTAATTTTTCCTATATTTTTGGCAGAAAGAGTGTACAACAAATAAAAACTCCTATATGTTCTGCTTATTCATGTTTTATGTTTATGTCCTATACCAAGTAATTTTACTAAAATGTGCCATTACTATAACCAAAAATAATAATATAACTCATATGAACACTGAAAAAAATTATGATCAAATAAAAAAAAGGATAATTATCCTATATAGTATATAGAATCACAAAAAAGAAAAAAAAATCTATAATGTAGCAGTGTTTTCACATAATTATTTACATTGCGATATTTTCCCTTCCTTGCAGCACAGCGTGACAGATGCATATTCAGAATGTTTTCTGTAGGTGGTCAGCCTTCCCTACTGTTTCGTCACTGCAGTATTCTGATTATTGTCACTTTCAGTGCAACCACAAGCATCTTTGCATGACAGATCACTCAGCCAGCTTGAGAAACTATGTCATGAGTGACGTAAATTGTATGAAGGCCTTCAAACATTGGGAAGTATTGTGGTTGATGCCACTCGTTCACTAGGAAACTTGCCATGTTCGTCTTGTTATTACCTTCACTTAGGTATTTCTTCCAGTGGGAGGGGCATTTCTGATTGATTCCCTGATGGTGGTCTAAATGGTACCCAGTGCACAATTCTATACTCTCTCAATATTATTGATAGAGATCTCAGGATATTGGTCCATAATCAGAATACTTTTGATTTCGGTTGCTGCCACTCATTCACCAGAAAGCTTGCCAGGTTTTTCTTGTTATTACCTTCACTTAGGTATTTCTTCCAGTGGGAGGGGCATTTCTGATTGATTCCCTGATGGTCGTCTGAATGGTACCCGGTGCACAATTCTATACTCTCAATATTATTGATAGAGATATCAGGATAATGGTCCATAATCAGAACACTTTTGATACTTTCTTCAGATATGGGCCTTTTCCTGAGCTGGAAGATGTGGCTGATTGCTTCGCTGAATATTCCCAGGACAGCTTCTAGGGACCATAGCATGACCATTCCATTAAAAATCCAAGCAGCAGATACTGAAATACCTTCAACTGGTTCAACCTTCTCTCCCAAGAATGCAGCTGCTCCATCTTGACAGCCTTTGTAGAGACACTATCTGGAATGGCAAGAGACGATGGGAAAGGTTTGAGTGGATACTTTACTTTATTTTACTTTACATCAAGGGCCGCTTATCTGGTCCTATACAACAAGGGATCCCTACTCTCTACAGGCCCCCCAAGGTCGTTTTATGATGCTCAGTTTGGATAATTCAAATTTCACAATGTGTATTGTTCGCTTACTGTTTGATTATCGCTATCAAAAAGACCATAGAATAAGAGTCTTTAGTTCTCTGTTGAAAGCTTTAATATCTTCAATTATTTGGATGTCTCGTAAGACACTATTGTATAGTCTCGGGGCAGCATATTTAAAGGCTCCATAGCTTACAGTATACATATATCTTGGTTCTAATAGTTTGAAACCATATGTGACTATTCTTGTCTCAAGACAATTTGTTGGCTACACAACATGTAGTAATTCTCTAATATATTTTGGACGACCGGCTGTGATATCTTGGTGTGTTATTATACATATTTTAAATTCAATTCTCCCTTGAATCGGCAGTCAATGTAGATCAATTAGTATAAGGTGAGCCTTTAACTAGGTGGGACACCTTTTATTAGCCATGTTCCTCTGTTTATTATGTTTTTGATTTCCTAAGTTGTACTTTTGGTAGATTGTAGTAGATGGAGTTACAGTAGTCAATTCTGGTAATTACACAGTTTATCAGAAGTTCCTTTAAGGAAAATTCAGACAGTTAATTTTTTATAAAAGCAATATTTCTTAAATGGTAACCAGCGGTTATTACTACATTATTTATTTCTCCATTGATAGACAAGTTGCAGTCAAGAAATACGCCTATATCACGAACTTTTTTAGATATCAACACTAAGTCATTATTTATGTTTATTTTAATATCACCCAAGCTTCAAATAGTCTGTCCCTTTCCCACCACCATAAACTCACTTTTGTTCTCATTTCATTTTAGTTGTTTAAATGCCATCCATTCTCTAAAACTATCAAGGATTAGGTTTAGAGTCTCAGTAGTGTCGTTTATATCATTTATGGAGAAGTAAAATTGTGTATCATCTGCAAATAGTTTGAACTTCACACCATGTCTTTATATTATTTTCAATAGACTGATGGTATAGATGCAGAATAAGATTGGGCAAAGTACAATCTCCAGGGGTATCCTCTCTGTTTAAAAGTTCATAAGATGAATAAGAGTTTCCAGATTTCACATATTCATTTTTACCAACCAAGTAGTCTATCAGGTATTTTGAAGGTTGGTCTCCAACGTCAATGAACCCTAGATCATTTAGTAGCAGTTATTATTATTATTACTATCCAAGCTACAACCCTACTTGGAAAAGCAAGATGCTAGAAGCCCAGGGGCTCCAACAGGGAAAAATAGCCCAGTGAGGAAAGGAAATAAGGAAATAATTAATTGAAGAGAACAAATTAACAATAAATCATTCTAAAATAAGTAACAACGTCAAAACAGATATGTCATATATAAACTATTAACAACATAAAAAACAAATATGTCATAAATAAACTATAAAAAGCCTCATGTCTGCCTGGTCAACAAAAAAGCATTTGCTCCAACTTTGAACTTTTGAAGTTCTACTGATTCAACCACCCGATTAGGAAGATCATTCCAGAACTTGGTAACAGCTGGAATAAAACTTCTAGAGTACTGCGTAGTATTGAGCCTCGTGATGGAGAAGGCCTGGCTATCATAATTAACTGCCTGCCTAGTATAACGAACAGGATAGAATTGTCCAGGGAGATCTAAATGTAAAGGATGGTCAGAGTTATGAAAAATCTTATGCAACATGCATAATGAACTAATTGAACAACGGTGCCTGAGATTAATATCTAGATCAGGGATAAGAAATTTAATAGACCGTAAGTTTCTGTCCAACAAATTAAGATGAGAATCAGCAGCTGAAGACCAGACAGGAGAACAATACTCAAAACAAGGTAGAATGAAAGAATTGAAACACTTCTTCAGAATAGATTGATCACCGAAAATCTTGAAAGACTTTCTCAATAAGCCTATTTTTTCTACAATTGAAGAAGACACAGACCTTATATGTTTCTCAAAAGTAAATTTACTGTCGAAAATCCCACCTAAAATTTTGAAAGAGTCATACATATTTAAAGAAAAATTATCAATACTGAGATCCGGATGTTGAGGAGCCACCGTCCTTGACCTACTTACAATCATCCTTTGAGTTTTGTTAGGATTCAATTTCACACCCCATAATTTGCAAAATGCACTAATTCTAGCTAAATCTCTTATAAGGGATTCACCAACCCTAGATCTACATTCAGGGGATGGAATTGATGCAAAGAGAGTTGCATCATCTGCATATGCAACAAGCTTGTTTTCTAGGCCAAACCACATGTCACGTGTATATAGTATGAAAAGTAATGGGCCAAGAACACTACCCTGTGGAACACCGGATATCACATTCCTATAATCACTATGGTGCCCATCAACAACAACTCTTTGAGATCTATTACTTAAAAAATCAATAATAATGCTAAGAAACGACCCACCCACTCCCAACTGTTTCAGTTTGAAAACAAGGGCCTCATGATTAACACCCTCAAAGGCAGCACTAAAATCAAGGCCAATCATATGAACTTCCCGACCACAATCAAGGGATTTCTGTACAGCATTGGAGATTGTGAGAAGGGCATCACATGCTCCAAGGCCTTTACGAAAACCAAATTGCAAACTAGGGAGTAGATGATTACCTTCAGCAAACCTATTAAGACGTTTTGCCAGAAGACGTTCAAAAACTTTAGATAATGTGGGAGTTATGGAAATTAGGTGGTAATCAGTGGGATTTGAGCTACCACAAACACATTTACATAGAGGAGTAACATTACCAATTCTCCAACTAGTGCTAAAAGCTCCTCTTCTTGCTAACTTGCGCAGAATAACAGATAACTTTGGAGCTAGGAAATTTGCTGTCTTTATAAAAAACAAAGGAAAAATACCATTTGGGTCTACACCTCCATAAGCATCAAGGTCCACCAAAAGAGCTTTAATCTCACGAGATCGAGAAGCTAAACGAGTTAGTTTAGCCTCAGAAAAACAGGAATGGGGAAGTTCAAGTTTTTCATTAATCTGTTTACTGTCAAAAACATCAGCCAAAAGGGTTGCCTTTTCCTTTGGACAGTGAGTGACTGAGCCATCTGGTTTAAGTAAAGGAGGAACTGTTGCATCTACACCAAAGAGTGCAGATTTAAGGGTAGACCACCATTTATGTTCCTGAGTTGTACCAGAAAGTGTTTCTTATATGGTTAAATTGTGCTCCTTTTCAGTTGAGGCATAAACTCTCTGAGCAAAAGCTCGAAGCTGAGTGTAGTTGTTCCAGGTCAAATCTGATCTGTTACCCTTCCAAAGATGATAGGCCTCCTGTTTCTCCAAAAAAGTACGTCTACAATCATCATTGAACCACGGTTTGTCCTTCACTCGGTACCTTAGCACACGAGAAGGGATACGCCTATCAATTATGTTGACTAGATTCTCATTCAAAGGGACAACAGGATCTACACTATTATATAATTGTGACCAATTCAACCACAAAAGATCAAGTAAAATCCCATTCCACTCTGCTTGTGATTTCATATAAATTTTACAAGAGTATGATATATCAGGGACAGGCTGCTCAGTCTTCACTAATAATGAAATCAAGGCATGATCAACTGTCCCGACTGGAGAACCAACCTTACTAGTTATAACGCCAGGGGAGTCAGTGTATACGAGGTCCAAGCAATTACCAGACCTGTGAGTAGCTTCATTTATGATTTGCTCACAGCCTGATTCAGAGGCAAAGTCTAAAGCTCTTAAGCCATGGTGATCGGTAGGAGAGATAGAACTTAACCACTCCCTATGGTGAGCATTAAAATCACCAACAAAGACAAAAAAAGCCTTTCTATCATTGTCTTGTATCTTAGCCATAATGGTAAGAAGACAATCGAAGATAGAATCATCTATGTCTGGATTCCGGTAGATCGAACACAAATAGAAGTTGTTATGCCTGCCACAAACTTTTATTACCTGAATCTCATAACATCCACATTGATAGCAGGACTTATGAGAAGCACGGTACTCGGTCCTAATATACACCGCCATTCCCCTGGCCCTAGGGATGGCATCACGTTTCAACATTATTGGCTTCTTAAAACCAGTTATAAGGAGCTCAGATGAGTGCCTCATATTAGAAACCAAAGTTTCTGAGCACAAAAGAATATCATACTGTCTGGACGCAACTGTAAGGTCTTGGATATTTGCATGAAGACCACGAATATTGCAATACAGAAGACGACATTGACGAAATCTAGGACGTACTAGTCCCGGATCTCGCTCAATGTCTCCAGACAGCATAAGAATTAATAGAAATAAAAAAGAGACATCATACTTAAAAACTAGATTAATAAGAATTATAACAAAAACAATACGTACAGAATTATAAACAAAGTGATTGATGATACCCATAGACTATAATAGTAAAACGTCAGAAAAACTGGTCAACATGGAGGAGCTGATACACCATACAAGGCTAAATACCCTCCATGATAGCCACTTCAAGTAAAGGGAGGACATTAAGGATGGTTTTGAGAAGAAAAATAATCAGAAAAAGGAAAAGACAACCTCTTGATAAACCACCAGGCATCCATGGCCCTTCTATTAAGCCTGCCCAACACACCATTTCAAAAAAACAAGAGGAAGAAAAAAAATAAATAAGATAGAATAGTGTGCCTGAGTGTACCCTCTAGCAAGAGAAATCCAACCAAAGACAGTGGAAGACCATGGTACAGAGGCTATGGCACTACCTAAGACAAGAGAACAGTGGTTTAATTTTGGAGTGTCCTTCTCCTGGAAGAGCTGCTTACCACAACTAAAGAGTCTCTTCTACCCTCACCAAGAGGAAAGTACACCGAACAAATTGCAGTACAGTAATTAACCCCTTAGGTGAAGAAGTGTTAAGTATCTCATTGTTGTCAAGTGTATGAGGAAAGACGAGAATATGTAAAGAATAGGCCAAACTATTCTGTGTAAGTGTATGCAAAGAAAAAATAAGCCGTGACCAGAGAGAGGGATCCAATGCATTACTGTCTGGTCAGTCAAAGGATCCGATACCTCTCTAGTGATAGTATCTCAACGGGCGGCTGGTGCCCTGGCCAAACTACTACAGTACTACAGTACTACAGTACTACAGTACTAAGAACGAGTAAAATTAAGATATCAGATTTATTTTCATCCATCATTTCCAGCAAATCATTTATAACAGAGCAGATGGCTGTCTCCGTTGAGTATAGTTTTAAGTGAGCAAATTAATTGTCTGGCAAAGCTTCTATTACTTATAAGTGACATACTACTTGTTCAAGAATTACGTATTCTAGCACTTCTGAAACAAAGGATACATTCGAAATCGGTCTATATGAAATTAATTACTGGTAATCTAGAGCGCTTTTCAGAAACAGTGTGACAATAGCCATTTTCTCAGATTTAGGACACACATTCATCAATGGTTACATTTGCTATGCTCATAATTATTTCAGCTAGACTACAAAAATTTCTCTTACCAATTACTTCAGATATTGGCATATGATAAGTGAGGTAGTTTGTTTTCTTTGCTTTCTTGGTCATCCTGGTGATGTCATCTTGTGTTATGTTGTCAAATCTAATCATTTTATCTGTGTATCTGGTGTATCATGATCTGATGTGGAATATTTAAGCCTAGAAAATTATTTGCTGGTTCCTGGTCTCTGTATCCAAGAGGTAGATTTTTCGTTTATATTTCCCATTATATTATTTAGGAGATGATATAACTTATTTATGTCTGTTGCTGCGGAAATCTTTCTTTTATAGTATTCACTTTTTCCCTTCTTATTAGCTAGTTTTATTGACACATAACAGTTTTGTATTCTACCCATATATTTTCAGTTTTTAACCAATTCCACTTTCTTCACGTGTTTTGTCTCTCTTTTCCACTAAAGTCTCTCCATCAAACCAAGGAGATTGGTCTTTAACAATTATAGTCTTTTCCATCCGTGGACATATGGTATCATATTCACTTTTTCCCTTCTTATTAGCTAGTTTTATTTACACATAACAGTTTTGTATTCTACCCATGTACTTTCAGTTTTTAACCAATTCCACTTTCTTTCTTCACGTGTTTTGTCTCTCTTTTCCACTAAAGTCTTTCCATCAAACCAAGGAGATTGGTCTTTAACAATTATAGTCTTTTCCATCAGTGGACATATGGTATCATATTCACTTTTACTCACCCTATTATAAGTTGTCGTAAAACAATTACCACATATATCCCCCAACAAATGTTGGTGATCATAATCACAGGGAATGTTGATAGCATCATTTATTTTCCTCGTAACTTTTTCAATAAATACGGTAGGAGAAAAATTTGATTTGTCCAAAGATTATTTACTTTACTAATGCATGTTTCTGTAGAGCTACACTAAACGTAATAAGTTTTCACACTGATGAGATACTACATTTCTTTTCATCACTTATATCAGATATAATGTTACTCATTCCATAACTTAAAACTAGGTCCAATGTATGCCCAGTTAAAATAGTTGTACAGTCGACCTTATTCCCTAATTAATAGGATTCTAATAACTCACTAGATGCCAAAGCGTCGATATTTGATGCAGCATCAATCCAAAGATTAAAGTCTCCACAAATAACTAATTCATTTTTCGCCATTAAAGTTATAATTCATCAAAAAAAAATATGCTAGTATTTGTTCTTGAAGGTTTGAAGACTCTTACAAAGGATATTTTTGTGTGCTTTTCCATAAAGTTAATTTTTATGTATTCTTTTTAACATTATGAGATTTTAGTAATCTTTATGAATAAATAGTCTGACAGCCCCACCAGACCTACCCTCTCTCGGAATGTGAAAAAAGAAATGTGTGGGGTGGGGTGGTGTTCATTTCAGTGATCTTGGCCTTGTTAAAGTTTCTTAACCATGGTTCAGATAATTATAGTATGTGCAAGTATTTCTCCTTTATCAATTCTCGAATTTGGATAGTTTTATTACCAACAGATTTGTATTTACGCAGCCTCAGTTTATGACATCCTTAGTATCTATGATCAGTATTTTCTGTTAGTC
>NC_090736.1:127347454-127359954 GCF_036898095.1 Palaemon carinicauda
CTGGTGGCCATCAAACTGTGAATTTTTTATGAAATAACTATAGTAACAATATGAACTGTAATAAGAAACTGTTGTTAGGTTCGCATTGGCTTCCAAAGGAAGATGGCGGCAGAATCATCATGGCGACCTGGCTCATGGCCTCTCTCGTCTTCATGTCCTGCTTTAGCGGAATCCTGACAGCAATGCTGACCGTCCCAAGAGTTGACATTCCCGTGGATTCACTTGAGGACTTGGTCTCGCAGAGGGAAATCCCGTGGAGGATGCTTCCTGGCACATTCATCTTGAACTACTTAAAGGTATGTGGCTGAAGTGCGTACGCAGGAATTGTGTGAGTGAGCCAAAGTACATATATTTTATCAATATACCTTTTCCAGAAGGATAGGAGATATCTTAAAAAGGCATTACCTTTTTATACATGTATATATACTGTGTATACATTATACATATTTGTATTTGATGTATATAGGCCATACCGTATGAAAGAACAAACTAGACAAAACAGAGGCACAGACATTTTCGACAGAGGGACTAGCACTGCAAAAACTCTGGTATGACCTGAACAAGACTGGACTATTCTCATATTTAGCAGAGGCCACCGTTTCATCTAAAAACAGATGCATTATTTTCACCAAAGGCGATACTGCACTTAGTAGCAAAGCTACACAGGACACTACTGACCTGCAAACCTACACTTGCGAAGAAGCATATACTAGAGTTCTTTTGCATGCGGCATATTTTGCAAAGTGCAATTATATGTAGATCAAGCACTGATATTGTTCACATAATAGCATCTACCATGCAAAAACTGGTTTAAAAAAGAAAAAAAAAAAAAAACTATGAATAAACTTCGTAAGAAGAAAAGATATGAGTTGATGGAACTGCTGCATCCACGGGACCAAAAGCCCTAGCCCTTCCATTTTCCATGCATTTAGTGGGATTCACAATGTCTGCCTTTCATGGCAAGGCGAAGAAATCTTCATGGCAAACATGAACTGTGTTTTGACGTGCCATACATACCTTTACCAAACTAAGTTCAACACTACCAGCTGTAGAAGATGATGACCTACAAATCATTGAAGATATCCTGAGGGTAATTAATGTAGGACCAAAGCAGTTCATATAAAGATTTAAATGAGGAAAAATTTGATCTCTTAGCAAGGAAGCAAAGAGCTTTTGATTGCATTCTCCCTGAAAGGGCTGCTCATAGAGAGCATTGCAAGAAAGCTGCCTTTCAAGGAGTGCACATTTGGCCAGTCTTTAGTATGTCATCAAGTTTTTCCCTGCTCAAGACATTGAGGATGGCAATAGGTTGATGGTGCCCGGTTTCTGTGTTGGACAGATTTTCCAGGAGTAGCAAAATTTTGCACAGAATTTAATAAGTGCAACTGCAAGAAGGGATGCCATGGAAGATGTAAGTGCTACAAATATTGACTTAACTACAGAGTTCTTTGCAACTGCAATTGCTAAAACTGACAGATGCAAGAAAAATATTGGTACCCAACAAGATATATATTTGCATCCTACGGAAGTATGGTGATTATATTGTGGTTATATCGGAAACGTTGATTAAGTTTTACTCTTAATGACTGTAAGAACGCTAAAATCTGAATTTACAGTCACTGTATGGACAAGTTTTGTAGGCTTATGGAATTGAAATATTTGAAATAAAGTGCAAATTTATTGGCCATTTAGAGAAAGTGTCATCATCTCAAAAATATCCATACACTGAGATGGCTGGAAGTAGATTTTTATTTATTGGAATAATAAAAGTCCTCATGCCACACCTGTTGCATGTTTCACCATTTGCACTCCTTTTCCACTACCCAACTCCGCTTTATAAGATACTGAATGATGAACCAGTGCTCTGTAAGGTCCTGTATAGCTCTTCCGGTAAAAAGGATACTTTAAAGTTCCTGTTTATTTAATCTTCGGCTGTATAGATTAAACTATATTAGGGGGATCCATTTTTTTTTTTTTTTTTAATTTACTACAGTAGCATTTTAGTCTGAATACATTATCTAAAAAAAAATGTATTAGGATTTTCAAAAGGTGGGATAGGTAACAGCTATTAATAAAAGATTATTTTAGAAATGTAATTTTATCATGGAACAATAAATATGATGACGTTGAAAGCCATAAAAAGAAAGGTGTAACAAAAAATTGACTTGAAAGAGAACAAAGTGTGACAGAAATTTAATCTGAACGTAGTAAAATATACCAGTATCAAAGATTCATCACAACGCAAAATCAAAGTGTCCAAAATTTATATTTCATTATTATGTTTTAAATCTAAAGTAAACACGACATTTGAATGAAATGAATCTATATATTCTAAGGAAAGGTAACGTGATGTCTATCTTTAAAAAAAAAGATATTGTCAACTCAACGTTTGTTGATTATGGATGTTTAAAAGATTTGGGGCATTGGTCTTTGAATAGGTTCTTGGACTAAAGGGACTCAAACAGCAATGAATGGTGTATGGAAAGGAATGGACCCTCAATTAGTGCATAACTTTAAAGGTTTTTATGATCCCGTAACACTGAGTGAAATACTGCGGATGGAGTTGGGGGAATTTGAATAATTGTTTAAGACTCACAAACAATCACTGATAAATGAAGAATTGTTGGAGTTAGAGGAACAACAGCAAATTGATGAAAATTCTTCAATCCTGAATATAGGAACTTAAAGCTCAGAGAAATGCAGCGGGGTTTATACAATTTATCCAAGTGTTTGTTAATCATTGAGTCGCAGGATTAGTTCATGCTCCATAGACTAAGAAGGTCCAGATGCACCCTCCCGCCCTACATCTTAATATACCGATATATTTCAGAAGCCTTAGTATATCTAGACCATGAAAATCAATTTGGATATGGATATTACTGGAATGCAACATGAGTTTTCTACGATGAAGTGAGAGTACCTTAGGAATTACAATTTAGCAATTTGCCTTGTGTCTAATTTTAAAAGGAGACAAAATGTATCACTGGATGCAGATTATTTCCTATATCATGGTATGTGATACCTCATTTGAAAGCTAATTACATGTAAATCTCATGTAACTCCAAAACTCGTAGAGTTTGTACACTCATCTCTGTTTATGCATGTAACCAAACATACTCTATTTCTCAGATAGCCCCTGAAATCAAGTGTGGATTCTTCTTACTATTATATATTTCACATTTTTTGTGTAGATATTGATGCCTGCTTATTTGTATAAGAAAGAGCTTTTGCTTATTCTATAGATATTGCAAGAACTATCAAAATATCTTCAGACTTCAATAAAATAGTGGAACTGAAACTATGTAAGGGTATATAAAATATTTATACTTTATAAGGTCAGTCCTGAAAACATAATTGATATCTAAATTTCAGAATTTAAAGAATTTCATGAGAACAAACTTGTCGTATAGTAATACGCAGAATCTTTAGGATATTATGCTATGACTCACAGCTCAATAGTTAAATCCTCATCACCATCACAGTCAAAATTACACGATTCTTGCTGATTTGTGTCATATGTAGTGATGTTCTTATCTGGTACCTAATCGCTTTCAACAGTATCATTAAGGAGGTCTGCTGTTTCACTGACTAGGGCCTATGACAGTATGCTTCCCTCGTACTTCAATGGCTTGAGCTTCCTATCAACCATGTTCCAGCCATGGTCTACAGCATCAGGCACATGCGGGTTTGGGTCCAGCACCAGCATCCACATGGCTACTTGGTAACAGGTTCATTGATTTTGATGTGCCTCACTGCAACCACCCTGGCTATTCTGGGCTTCCCATACAGAACACATTTGAAGGCATCGCATTCTTGAATAAGCTCATCAAACTGTAGACAATAAATCAGGAAACTATTTTTCTGCAAGACTCTGATTGTCATCACTTTACCAAGTCCCTTGAATGCACTCATTGTGTCTTATTCAAAATATACATTGATCAGCTGGAGGAATGTGCAATAGTGTGTTGGCATTCGTCAACTCTGTATTGTTCAGCACCCTGTGATTGGTGTCGGTACGTGTATTGGCCAGCTCTGTAAGAGTCGAACTTCACTTATTCGGCTGATTAATCTCCTTATTTTAGTAATGATAATAACAGATACCTGTATCGAACAGTTTTATTATACAAGTCTTGTTTCTGGAATAATGGAAAAGGATGAGATAGAAATCTGTGTCAGGTATTTTCACATTGTAATATTTACACCCTCAGTATATTTGCAGTACACGATCCTATTACCAGATTCTTCTTAGGATGACTTCAATTTATTATGCTATAGTTCCTTGTCCTGTAGTCTTGACCTCTTGAGACATAGCAAGAGTTGTAGACCCATCTCGGATGGCCTTAACTTGATGTTCTTGGAGCTTTCCAGTACGCTCTTCTTTACTCCATTCTTCAAACAGCAATCCAATGAACGGTTTCTTGTTAGAATCATTAGTAGGAATGTCTTTCCAATCCTTTGGTTGCTTTGTGTTTTCACCTTTAAGGATAAGCTTCTCAGATGTTCCTCTTCTTTGAAATTCCATAGACTTTATTGAATCAGTGCTGAAGATTATGTTCCTCTTTGGCATAAGGCTGAATACCTTTAGTCATATCAATCTGAGATTTGAAGGAAGACCCTTCATGTAATAAAATGTTGCAATTTCATCATAGATCATGAACATTTCATCACAGAAGGCAAGTTATCATCACCGACGTTCTTACTCACTTGATGAAAGGCCTTTGATACTTTTATGTTGTTTTTGGTCAATTATAAGTCTCCATTAACTAAACTGTACAGCATTAGGGTAAGTGGCTAGGTGAGTAACTCTGCTAAGTCCAAGCGAAGGTTTATATTCTGCTGATTCTTAATAGATAATTTAAAAACAATGTTTACTTGGTTGTACTCATCAACCTTCTTGCTAATTCCAGTTACCTTTACTCGCTTAGCTATGCTCTCTGAAGTTTTAAGATTGAGTTATTTGATTGGCTAAAATACGTCTTTCCCTGCTCTTAGACTTTTATCTCTTGTCTCTTCTCCCACATATTCGGTTTGCAGGATATAGTTTGTCACATTTCGTGAAAAAAAAGTGGCTCCAGAAAACAGATGAACTGATGAAGCTTCTCACTGGTTCCCTGGCCTTCTTCACATGTCTGTTGTTTCGAGAGACCTCTGTTGGTCTTGGGTATCAATGAGTACCCTCTAGGCTGTTTGATCTTTCCCGAACTATCTGTAATGCTTTGTTGACATATTAAGATCTTGAATGGGCGCATCAGGCCTATTGCTGGTAAGCATTGAGATTGGTGATCAAACATGTTACTCCTGATCCAGCAGGTACACCATGGGACTTGGTATGTCTCATACAGACCTACTCCATGATTTTGTCAATATTAGCTCGATTACCAGGAATTAAAGAACAGGTGGCACTGAATGTTCCTGAATTCACCAATTCCTGGGTACCAGGATGAGATTTATCCAGAATTGCAAGGAAACTTGAAAAGTAACTGACATTTTTCCCAGTTTTGCCCTCAGCTGAAAAAAAACGTTATATCTTGCATATTGTTGACTCCATAGCTAAAAATCAGACCTGGCATTTGCATAAACATTGGGCATGCAAGTAGAGGTTGTACTTCACAACTCCCATAACAGAGAGCACCAACCATATGTGGCCTATATAGGAAACCCAAAGTTGAGCTGTATTCCCAATTGACCCCTTCAGGACGTCTCCGTGGAACTGCGAATGTGAATCCAAAACTTTTACCAGCTCCTCGTTGTTGGTGATATCATTGAGGGGACCAGGGGCCTTCATCAGAGGAAAAATATGTAATTCCATTTCGCGTCCTATCAGTTGATATTACAACTAATTCATCATCACCTTCTGTAAGACAAGAAATTTTCAAACAGAAGTTGTTCTAATGACTCCAACTAATCTTTGTGGCAGTATATTGGCCTGTAATAATTTTTGCCTTTTATAAGACCATTGACTGATTTAGATGTGATTAGACTTGCCTCGAGTAGGATGTCGAACAAGCCTAAGCCTGCCATCCAATTAACAACCTTCTCAAAGTACTCGCAGATGAGAGGAAACTTGCCAGGCAGAATGATGTGTTTTGGGGTATTTTTCATGATATTACAAAATAATGAAAACGATTTATACACACCCAGAGACCAAATTTAGTTATCTGATATTAATGGCCAAGTTCATGTATGTCTTCCTCGGAATATTTAGGACACTCTTGAACAGAGCTGTGATCTATGTGTTTGGATGACCGGGCTTCCTCTATACATGTAAGCTTCACTGGAACCTGGCCTATCTGTGAAATAAAACTTGAGGTCCCAGGGACAAGATGCATAGTTTAATATAAAACATGACTGAGAAACCATAACATCTGGCGTAGCCTAGACATAGACATGGCTGGTAGAAGTTCATCATATGATAGATTCACTACTTTAAGTTTTGGGTCTTTCCTTACTGTAAGATAACATTCAGACAAAGTAACATCCTCAAGATGTAGGGATATTTGGCTGCATCTCTCTAGAAGTGGGATATCACCACTGGATACCTCTATTTATCCAGTCGTTTCTTGTAACATGATACTATGAGCAGTATAGTTAGATTCACCACCGGAGATTTCATCGGTGAGTTGGATAAAATTATCCAATTTAGAATTAAATGCATAGTTCGACCCAGAGTTTCGGATAATCTGATTGAACAACAAATGTGATGACTGGTCTGCTGCTTGGTCAATGGCTGTTTCCATACATAGTGTCAGCTCTAATATCTTTATGAATTCTGAAGATATGGTGAGAGTTCTTACAATATCTAAAATATCATTAAAAGCTCTTTCTTATACAAATAATCTGGTATCAATATCTGCATAAGAAATAGTGTAAAATATGTGTAAGTAAGAGAAATCCCCACATAGAATTCAGCAGCTATCTGAAAAATAAAGTATGCTAGGTTACATGTGTATACTGAGATGAGTGTACAATTCTGTTTTGACGTTACATGTGCATTGTACATGGAGTTAGCTTTCAAATACGGTTTTACATGTCATGACATATAAAATAATCTAACTCCAGTGATAAATTTTGTCTCCTATTAAATCTTGACACAATGCGAATCACAAAATTGCAATTTCAAGGTACTCTCACTTCAACATACAAAACTCATATTGCATTTCAGAATTTTCCCTATTAAAATTGATATTCATGTTCTATATACTTGTATACTAAGGCTTCTGAAATATATTTGTTCATTAAGATGTTGGACATCGGGGTGCATGTGGACCCCTCCCAGCCCATGGCCTAGTTCCTTCAATGGAACAATATGCTGAAATAACTAATGATTTTAAAGATGCATTCCTGCCGCGTATGATACTTTTTTATTACAAGGAGAAGAACACTATTCAACAAACTTTAGATCAGTCCCTAACAAGAATAAAGTACAATAATGAAAGGCTACCAAGTCATCAATCGATCTTGAGGTCGAAGAAACACTGTCATCGAGGAGGGGTTTTATGATAAAATAAAAAATCTAATGTTGCAACTAGAACAATTACAGTTCTATCCTCACCTTCTACCATGTCATCATCTTCATTTAACAACTAATTCCTCATTAATACCTCCAGTCCAATAAGCAATGTGTTATTATCATTAATACTGCTATTTATTGTACCGTAATCTCTCTCTCTCTCTCTCTCTCTCTCTCTCTCTCTCTCTCTCTCTCTCTCTCTCTCTCTCTCTCTCCTACTTTTAAAAGTTACTGTACTGTACATTAACTGTATTTCACATGGAAGCTTATTCAAGTCGGTATGTGGTTTTTAGAAAATAATAGCAGGTTGTATGTACTTTTTCCTGTTTGTTACATATATCGGGAACATGTAAGTCACTTTATCTGTGTAAGCTCCAGCTTACGTCGAAAATCGCATCTGATTTCTTGGAATGAATTAACAACGTAGGGCGGGGTATTATTAGTACTCTACAGTACTGTATTATCCTTGTACTTTACATGGTAGTTTACTTATTTATGTAGGTATGGATATTTATAAAACAATAGATGATTTATGTATGTCTTGACGTTTATTACGTGTATAGAGAACGTATAATAACCTCATACGTGTAAAATCCTACCTACGTAAAAATTCACCTTATACTGTTAAAAAAAAAAAAAAAACATAATTTTAAACGGATATTTTCCGTAAAAATATACTGTTCTCATCCGTATTTCAATAGAATACAGGCGATCGCAATTTTTACCATACTTTATTGATGACCGTAATATCACCATAAAAATCGTGAGATGATTCATTTGCAAATGAATCAGTATCACGATTTTTAATTTTTCATTTTTTTTCCGGCAAATTTTTAAATTCCACATTAGGATTCTTGAAACGAGTTATTGACGTAGCATGGGGGTATTACTAGTACTGTATAGTACCTGTGACTATTTTTGTATATATGTGGTTATCAGAAAAAAGATAACAGGTTGTAACTGTTTTTTCATACAAATTACGTGTACAAGTAACTTTATAAAGATAATATCCGACCTATGTCGAAAACCACCTTACCACGGGTCTCCTGGATTTATGACATAGAGCTGGGTATTACACGTCGGTTTAATGTTTACTATCCCTAAATAGTTCATGGCTACATCATATTTTATTTCTTTTCAAACATAAACAGGAATCCAAGAACGCCATTCTTCAAAAGGCTTACCGAGGATTAGGAGGCGAAATTTCGTCATGCTTTGGGAGCGTAATGGCCGTCGCCAAGGGAGACTATGCAATCATTTGTGAAGAAGTGTCCCTCCTCTCCATGATGGAATGGGACTTCAGGTATTTAAAAAAAAAGATAACCAAGTGAAAGGAAATTTCAAATCAATGGGAAAGGCCAAGAACGATTGCTGTTGAGAAGGAAGTGTGGATTCCAGATGATATAAATCTTTTGCTGGTATATGATGGTGAAATTGACGGTAGTCGGAGAGAAAATTGCCATGGAAAATAAACAGTATTTTAATAAGTGTAAATGTCAATGATAGAGAAAGTCTCCGTCTCCGATAGCCGAATTATTTCTTGTAAGATACGAGATGATCAGAATAAGAAATACTGACAAAATACTTCAAAACGTTTCATATCATTTACTGCATTTCTGACTTACATTATCTTAAATGTATTCATTTATTTACGTGTATGTAAGTGTTACTCATATTAATGTTGCTTTATTTCTTAATTTTGAATATTGATACCGATTCAATGGTAGAAAATATAGACTACAAGCTCAATGCTTAGATTATTTCTGCATAAATTTCATTGACAATTTTTCTTTTATTTTTTGTCACTTATTTGTTTGGATTATACAGTTCATGAAGTTGTCATATATTTGGAAATAGAAATTATTTTCAAAAGGTTTGAATAATAATGGATAATTGAGTTCTATTATATGAAGAACATTATTTATTACTAGGAATACCTTTTAGAATATTCAAGAGTATTATGCTTTACCAATATTATTGGATTTTGCTTCTGAGCTGAGCACAACTTAATTCGTTTCAGGAGTAGTATCTTAAATACAACCGATCAAATTTAAGTACCTGTGATTTGAATTTCCTTTCTTTCCCCTATCTATTCAGTACATCAGGGAAGTGCCACACTTACAAAGCACGAGAAAATGTTTACTCTAACAATCTAATGGCCATGGCTTTCAAAAGAGGATCTCCATACTTTGAAAAGGCCAATAAAATGTGAGTATCCTTACCTATGGATAACTTTACTCGAATAATCTGATAATTATATTCTTAAAAACTGATTACATATAAATTTAAAGAGTAATAAAAAACTTTTGTTTATTATTGATATACCAGTAGAAAACTATGCTTTAGCAACTGACTTCATATACTTTGAGATAATTTGAGTATTTTTGGCCTAGGATATACCGGTATGTTATTCTACTAATATAAAGGCCATGATTCTTTTAATCTATTCCCATAGCTTAAAATGAAAAAAAAAAAAAATTAAATATAATTTGTTAATCCTTTTACTATTCTGTTAAATTTCAAGTATATAAATATTATAATTAAACTTCTAACTCTTAACGTATAGCTTTTGATAATAATTTACTCTAATTTGAACATCCAGTCCTATGCGAGATTTCTTTGCTAACTGAAGGATTCTTCAGTTGTGTAATGGATAAGGCTTTGAAAATAGATTATAAGGACCTTTTGAAGTTTTCTATTTTATTACAATGCAAGTATGGAATGATTATTTATTAACAGAGATTATAACATGAAAACCAGGTTGGAATCAATGTATTTGTAATAAGATTACCTTGGATTAGATAATGTATTAGAACGAAGCTATAAGAAAAAGGTTTCAATTCAAAATTCTCACCAACAGTATCATTGCCCTGAAAGAGTCCGGAATCCTAAATAATTGGTTCGATCAACAACTGATGAATGTCAGCCACTGCTTGAAATCTCCCTCTGATGACAGACGAGCCAACGAAATAAGCGTTCTAAACGTCGAAGCTTTTGCTGGAACAATCATAGTCCTTGTCGGAGGTGAGATTGTGATGTTATTTGGCGAAATTATTATGGTTTTTATTAATAGTACTTGCTAAGCTACAACACTTGTTGAAAAACCAGGATGTTATAAGCTCGTGTGCCCAAACAAGGGAAATGGCCTAGTGAGGAAAGGAAACAAGGAAAAATTATTTATTTGACGAATATCAACAACAATAAAATAGATATTTCCTATATAGACTATAAAAATTTGAACAAAATTAGAGGAAGAGAAATTAGATGGAATACTGTACCCGGATGTACCCTCAAGCAAGAGAACTCTAACCCAAGACAGTGGAAAACGGTGGTACAAAGCCTATGGCACTATCAAATAATATAGAACAATTGTTAGATTTTGGAGTGTCCTTCTCCTAGAAGAGCTGTTTACCACAGCTAAAGAGTCTCTTCTACCCTTACCAAGAGGGAAGTAACCACTAAACAATTACAATGGAATAGTTAACCCCTTACGTGAAGAAGAATTGTTTAGTAATCTTAGTGATGTCAGGATTATGAGGACAGAGGAGAATATGTAAAGAATAGGCTAGACTATTCGGTGTATGTTTAGGAAAAGGGAAAGTGAACCGCAACCAGAGAGAAGGATCCAATGTAGTACTGTCTGGCCATTCAAAGGACCCAATAACTCTCTAGTGGTAGTATCTCAAAGGGTGGCTGGTGACCTGGCCAACCTACTACCTATATTACACTGCTTGTTGCTGGTAAATACCTGTCTCTGCTGGTTTACATTTTGAATTGATATTGTAGCAGTCTTGTGAAGCTAATATATTCATGGATACTACATTTCCTGTAATATTTATTAATTTTAAAGCAATCATTGAAGGTTTAGAAATATGTCAGCTAAGTTTTCTTTAGTAATATCGATTATTTACGTATTATTAATTCCTGTCTCTGGTAATTTTCTCCCGGCCAAAATATTTTCAATATATCTTGTTATTATTTAACTCTTATTGGTTAATCATTACGTCTATTATTTTATTCCATCTGAGAATTACTGATATCATGACATCATGTTGATACAAATATCCGCATAATTTGCTTCGGAAAATATTGATATAATCTTCTTTAAACGTCATCTTATTTCCTAATCTTGCTCTTAAAAACATGATTATTCTGTCACTCGTTGCAGGTTACTTCCTATCTCTGATGCTTTTCCTCTGGGAAATATTAATGGCGTAAACATCTATAGCTTCAATTCATCAGTTTCATCAACGTGTCTATGAACCCATCAGAAATAAGGAAATACGCACATTAGACTGAGTATGCAGTTCTTGAATAAATGCATTATTTTATATCTTTGACAATAATAATTTTATGCAAAAATTATTGAGGTTTTTAGTTCATTGTAACAACGGAATTTAAAGGTCTTCAATTTACTGTGTTATTTCTCACAACCCACCCGTTTTGTGATTTGTTTTTAGACAGTTACCCACAATACAGTCACTCACCTTATTACCTCCACCAATGAAGTTTGAATATTCTTAGGTTTTCGCCCCTGTTTGTGTGTTTGTGTGCCTATATGTGTGTGTATGTGTGTGTGTGTGTGTGTTTGTTTATGAACAACTTTCTGGCTACAATTCTAGTCGTAGAGAAATGAAACTTTCAGGAATTAACTTTTATGTAAAAAGCTGGAAATAATTTAATATTGGAAGGTCAAGGTCAAAGGTCAAGGTCAAAGGTCAAGGTCAAAGGTCAAGGTCAATGTCAAAGGTGAAGGTCAAGGTCAAGGTCAAGCAAAATGTCTAATTCACGTAATCAGCCATATGTTTGGACATAGTTTTCAGAGAGACTTCTAAATTGGTTCATATTTGAGTTATCTTAATTACTTTTTTTTTGCTTGTTTGTATACTATTTAGCCTATTTGTTGGTTGATTTACCTCTCATGCAATTCACTCTTCTTGTACTGAGGTTGGGCTTTTACTTACAAGCGTATTTTTCAAGTTGATGACTA
>NC_090736.1:127367454-127377454 GCF_036898095.1 Palaemon carinicauda
TTGAGGAAATTCAAAAGGTCGATTAGAGCCCCATGGATAGGAATGATCTCACTTTCCCGTCTTCTTATTCTTTTCATTTGGAGTAGGATTTTGGAAGATCCACTCTCTTGCTAGAAATTGGAATTGATGTGTATCTGTTTTTTATGAATGCATACACACACTCGCGTATATGTGTGTGCGTATGTACACACACAAATATATATATATATATATATATATATATATATATATATATATATATATATATATATATATATATATATATATATATATATATATATATATATATATATATATATATATCTGCCTTTACTTCAAGAAATTTAGAGATTATGCAAGGAATATAAGAAAGAGTAATACGTATTTCACTTTGAAAACTCAATCGAATGATTAAATCAAAGCTAGCAATGGTAAAAAATCTGCTTTTACTTTACGAATCACACATTATCAGCAAAACAAGGAATAAATGATAAAACGATCACACACCAAAAGGACAGGAAGCAATCGGGAAAATACTTTTCGGTGGGCATCGAAATATCGACGGCATAAATGCTCACATTTGTTACAAACATCGAATTTCGATAATCAAATCCGTGGTAGCAGGTAATAACTCACCGATTTAGGGGAAATGTCTGAGGTTTTCCCAATTATTTGATGGGAAGATATCGACATTATTTTTCTTTATTGGAATTTCATAGAGCATTTGGCTCTTTTATCGATGTTGAATCTCCATTGTTATATAATTGTATTGCTACAATTTAATGGTTTGATGAAAGGGACAATAACTCGCAACTAATATGTCTGGAGAAAGAAAAAAATTATTGCTAATAGTCTAAGACTAATTAATCATTTATACACCGAAAGATGCTGAGATTATAATACGACCACAGGTAAGATGCATGCAACCAGACACATGTATACACATTTACACATGATGGTATTTTTTTCTACGTTAAATAAATTTGAATAAGAATTAACAATGTCGATTTTGAGCCTAAAAAAAAAAAAAAAAAAAAAAAAAACATTTTTTATGCTCCACATAAATAAAAACCCAATATAGACAGCCGAATCTTTCTTATATATATGTGAAATCAAAAATTGCCTAACCGTCGAATTATGATAGGATGGCAACTTTAAAACATCGATAACTATCGGTTATCTTGGGCTAATTTCTTACTTTTTATGATGCCTTTTATCATGTTCCTAATTAGGTTCCGAGATAATAACTAGAGAAGGGGTCATTAATACATCCATAAAACTGACGGGGATTTACCAATCAAGTTAATTTAATAGCTTCTGTTTAATAAGAGTAGAGGGAGAAATGGTTATCTAATGCTATCAAATGTACTGGGAAATTACTGAATGTATCACATTTTAGAGCTCTTATGAATAATCTATATATCAAAGATATTCCTCTCTCTCTCTCTCTCTCTCTCTCTCTCTCTCTCTCTCTCTCTCTCTCTCTCTCTCTCTCTCTCTATTGTAGTTTACAGACCCCCAAATGCTAAGGAGTTTGACATAATAATAGAAAAAATAGATGATATGTGTAGACACCATAAAGACTGGAATATACTCCTATCCGGAGATTTTAACTTTCCTTTCGTGGATCGGAAAGAACGGATAGAAGAAAGTGGTTGTATGTATACATATAAAAAAGAGAGTAATAGTAGCGCAGAAGATAAGAGGCAATTTGAAAAGCTTCAAGATATGCTATTAGAACATAATATGCAACAAATAAACCACATTCCAACAAGAAAGGAAAATGTCCTAGATCTAGTATTTGTGAATGAGGTGAATTATGTTAAAGAAATAATAGTGTATAACACGGGAATTTCAGACCACAATGTCATAGAATTAATAGTCCATTCCAAAGCAAGTGATCGCAGAATTAATCAAAGCACAAAACGTTGGGAAGGATATGGAAAATATAATTTTTACAGTAAGAATATAAAATGGTCGGAAATAAGTGAAGAACTGAATAAAGAATGGAAAAATGTGTTTGTAAGTGATAATATACAGGTAAATACGGACATACTGTACAAAATACTGGAGAAAATTGATGAAAATATGTATCGAAAAAAAAAAATATAAACAAAAGACATGCATACCAAGAGACAGAAGGATCTTATTTCAGAAAATTAAAAAGTGGAAGAAAAATCTTACAAAAGAAAAAATTTTTTTGGAAAATGATGGAAATAAAATGTAAGATAGAAAATGCAGAACAAAAGATTATACAGTGAAAAGAAAATGAAAAAAAGGGACTTAGAAGAAAGGACACTTCAAAATATAAAACAAAAAAAACCCAAAGTACTTTACTCCTATGCAAAAAAGATGAATAAAGGGAGATTAGAAATAGGCCCTCTAAGAATTGAAGGACGGCTAACGAATAAAAAAAAGGAAATATGCAATACATTAGCAGAAAAATATAAGAGTGAGTTCACGCCAAGAATTGCGAATGAGAATAATGAAACAGAAATGAGAGAAGAAAATGTTGAATATCTAACGGATATAGATATTAATGAAGCAGATATTGCTAAGGCTATAAACGAAATTGAAAATGAATCAGCAGCCGGACCAGATGGAGTTTCAGCGATTTTGTTAAAAAAAAACTGCAAACACTATCGCGAAGCCGCTTGCAATACTGCTAAGACAAAGTGTAGATATGAGCGAGATACACGTTAAACATAAATTAGCTTATATAACCCCTATCTTCAAAAGTGGATCAAGACTAGAGGCAAGCAATTATAGACCTGTTAGTCTAACATCACATATTATGAAAGTGTATGAGAGGGTTATAAAAAAGAAAATAATGAATCATTTGGTTAAAAATAATTTGTTTAATATAGGTCAACACGGTTTTGTACCCGGAAAAAGTACACAAACCTAACTGAGAGCACACTATGAAAAAATAAAAAATTTGATAAATGAAAAAGACACAGATGTGATCTATCTAGATTTTGCATAAGCCTTTGACAAGGTAGACCATAACATATTGGAGAAAAAAATGAGAAAGCATATTATTGTGGGAAAGATAGGAAAATGGTTAAAAGAATTCCTGTAAAACAGAAAACATATAGTGGTTGCAAATGACGAGAAATTGGATGAAGCTCAGGTAATATCTGGCGTGCCATAAGGTACGGTATTAGTTGCACTGCTGTTTGTTATTATGATCTCAGACATAGACTGTGATGTTGAAATCTCTGTAGTTAGAAGTTTCGCCGAGGGCACAAGAATAAGTAGAGAAAGTACTTGTGATGAAGATAGGAACTCACTACAAAGAGATCTAAACAAAATATATGAATGGGCGGAGATAAATAGGATGGTATTTAACTCCGATAAATTCGAATCAATGAATTATGGAAACAGAGAAGGAATGGTATATGCATACAAGGGACCTAATAACGAGACAATCACAAACAAGGAAGCAATTAAAGACCTTGGTGTAATGTTAAATAGGAATATGTTATGCAATGACCAAATAACAACACTGTTGGCTAAATGTAAAGCAAAAATGGGAATGTTATTCAGACACTTTAAAACAAGAAAAGCTGAACACATGATTATGCTTTACAAAACTTATGTATGTAGTACACTCGAGTAATGCAATGTGATATGGTACCCACACTACCAAAAGGATATTGCACAAATAGAGAGTGTACAAAGGTCCTACACTGCTAGAATAGAAGAAGTTAAAGACCTTGACTACTGGGAAAGACTGCAATTTTTAAAACTATACTGTCTAGAAAGGAGAAGAGAACGCTACATGATAATACAAGCATGGAAGCAAATAGAAGGAATTACTGAAAACATCATGGAGCTAAAAATATCAGAAAGAGCAAGCCGAGGTAGATTAATAGTGCCAAAAAATATACCAGGAAAACTATGGAAGGCGCACAAGACATTAATCCACTTCGCACCAGCATCAATAATGCAGCGACTATTTAATATGCGGCCAGCTCATCTAAGAAACATATCAGGAGTGAGCGTAGATGTGTTTAAGAATAAGCTCAATAAATACCTAAGATGCATCCCAGACCATCCAAGACTGGAAGATGCAAAATACACCGGAAGATGTATTAGCAACTCTCTGGTGGATATACGAGGTGCCTCACACTGAGGGACCTGGGGGAACCCAAACAAAAAATAAGGCAATAAGGCTCTCTCTCTCTAGAATGACTATATATATATATATATATATATATATATATATATATATATATATATATATATATATATATATATATATATATATATATATATATATATATATATAATTCTCATCATCATCAACATCATTTCCTCCCATGCCCATTGACGGATAGGGCCATGGTTAGATTTCACCCATTGTCTCTATCTTGGGCTTTAGATTCAATACTTCTCCATTCATCGTCTCCTATTTCATGCTGCATAGTCCTCAGCCATGCACGCCTGGGTCTTCCAAGTCTTCTAGCTCCTTGCTGAGCCCAGTTGAACGTTTATTGAACTAATCTGTCTTGGGGAGAGAGAAAAGCATGCTTGAACTATCTTCCTCTACCCATCCCCACTTATGGCCATCGAGTAATGTACATTATATTTTCCTATCTAATCCTTTCCTGCCAATATTTGTCTGAGGCTTTTATTCAAATCTACAAAATCTGGTAGATATTGTTTCATTGTCATTCCACATTCATGTCCATACAGTAACACGTATCTCACTATAATGATATATAGCAGGATTTTTATGAGTAAATCCAAGCCATTTGATCTCCAATTTCTAATTAGCATAGTCATTGTCTGATTTGCTTAATTCAATCTTTCATTAAACCCCAGTTCTAAATACCCTGTTTCAGAGATGATAGCTTCTAAATATTTAAATGATTCCACCTCATTAATCCTTTCTCTTTCTAATGATATTTCATCTTCCGTTGCATATTCCATTCTCATCATCTCTGTCATTCTTCTCTTTATCTTGATTCAACCTAATGTGATGTTTCATACATTCTGGTAAGCAAGCTTTGCAAGTCCTGAGGAGTTTTGCTAGTAAGGACAGTATCATCAGCAAACTCTAGGTCCGCTAATTTCCTGTTACCATAGCAATCCAATCCTTCTTTGCTATTCTCAACTGTTCTATGAATTACAAAATCCATGAGGATGATGAATAGCATAGGCGATTATACATTCCCTTGGAGTACTCCACTGCTCATTGGAAATCTATTTGATAAGACTCCATAACATAAACTTTATAATTGCTGTGCTCATGAACAGACTTATTTACATATTTGAGAGGAACTCCATAATAATTCAGGACTCTCCATAAATCTGCCCGATGCGACCTATCAAAAGCTTTATCATAGTCCTCAAATGCCATCGAAAGTGGATTTCTATATTCTACACATTGGTGTGCAACATATCCTAAAATGAGAATTTGGGCATTATAACTTCTACCTCTTTGAAATCCTGCTTGCTCATCTCTCAGCTTTTCATCAATCTTTCTTTCTACTGTTTTTAAAGTGGGTTGCTAAATATATTCATGACAGCTGATGTAAGTGGGATGACTCTATAATTATTGCAATCAGTCATATCTCCTTTTTTTTGGCTATTTTTCACCAACACTCCATGTTCCCAGTCATCAGGTTTTGCCTCATCATGTCCCATTTTACAAAATAATCTTGTAAGTATTCTGGGAGTCACTTCATTTTCGGCCAGTATCATCTCGGCCGTTAATCCATCATATCCCGGTGCTTTCCCTCTCTTTAGTTTTTTGAGGAGAGCTTTGACTTCAAAAACACTTAATTCATTCATAGGTACATCAAGGTCTTCCCAGATTCAGGTATTTCCATCAAATTATTCCCTTCATATATCCTATCCATGACCTCTCTAAAGTGTTCCATCCAATGTTGCCTCACTATCTTCTGTTATTATAACAGATCCATCTCTATTTGATTTCAGCAATACTTCTATTTGCAATTCTTACACCATAGCCACTCCCTGAATTCATAGTTTTGTCAGCCTCATATGCTTTCATGTCTAAATATTCTCTCCATTAATCCTTGGCTTTTATTTTGACCTGTGACGAACAGAGAGATGGTTGTGACTCAAAGACAGGATGAACAAACGAGTGAGTTTATTATCGAACGCTCTCCTTTATATACAAACACTCAATGCAACAGGAAATTTCATGCTCATAACCAACACCATTACCGGTGAGAAAAACAGGCACGTTTATTTATGTTCTTTTTAGTGCGAGGGAAGAGCGAAGATACAAGCATAATATATACACAAAATGAACTATGTACGATCGTGTGACACACGGTTGGTACATGGCTCCCCTCCTAAAATTGACATACTATACATGTCAAATAGGGTACCCTGATCTACAAAGGCGAACCGTAGGCGGGGTCATCTGACAGGAGATAAGCAGGTTTTAGACGATCAATGTAGACCCAGTCTTCTTTGCTACGAATGTTTAGTAGGAATGCTTTCGTATTGCATTGGATCACAAGGAAAGGGCCCATATAAGGGGGCGTTAGTGGTGGCTTGCTAGTGTCATTGCGCAGGAAGATGTGCGTTGCAGAGTGCAAGTCTGTCAGTATGTGATGCTTCGCTAGGGGCTTGTAAGTCTGGCTGCATGGAGTAAATTTTCCCACAATGTGATGTATGCGCTGGAGATCGTCGGAGGAGGTTGTAGAGGGAAAAAATTTCAGCTGCCGAAACGTCGAGGGCGTCTTTAGGAGTGGTCCTTAGTCTCAGAAGGACCCAGGGAAGCTGAATAAACCAGTTGGAATCCTTGCAGCAGGACATCAAAGCTGCTTTGAGGGTGTGATGAAAACGTTCAACCATTCCATTGGCAGCGGGGTTGTAGGCCGTTGTCTGATGTAGGGTGATGCCCAGGATATTCGCTAATGATGTCCACAATTGAGAGGTGAAAGTGGTACCCCTGTCAGAAGTAATATGCTCAGGGATACCAAATCTTGCAATCTTTCCTGAGAGTAAGGCCGATGTACATAAGGCTTCAGGCCAACTGGTGGAGCAGTCGATGACGGTAAACATGTAACGATGTCCTTGTGATGTAGGTAGAGGGCCTACAACGTCGACGTGAATGTGTGCAAAACGACTCTGAGGTTGAGGTAAGGTGCCCACTCCTGAATCCGTGTGTCAATGTACTTTGGAAGTTTGGTAAGAAGTACAGGCGCGGACCCAATCCTTAGTATCCTTAGAAATGCCGTGCCAAATGAACTTCGTCTTCAGCAGCTGTGCAGTAAAACGGCACGAGGGATGTGAAAGGCCGTGAATGAAATCGAACACCTGCTGGCGCATGGGAGCAGGAATCCTAGGTCGCGGTCTACCAGTACTGTCATCACAGAGGAGGGTGGTGTTGGAGTCATCGAAGGGGAAGTCTTCCCAACGGAGGGACGTGCAGGATGTCCTGTATGCTTGATACTCTGGATCCTTTCGTTGGGCTTCAGCCAGGGCATTGTAATCCAATCCCAGTTGAACGGCAGCCAATGTGTTTCTTGACAGGGCATCGGCAACAGGATTCATTTTCCCAGGGTCGTATTGAAGGGTGCAATTGTATTCAGCCACGGCGGAGAGATGTCGGCGTTGACAGGCGGACCAGGCGTCACATTGTCGAGTGAAAGCGTGACCAGAGGCATTTGGTCAGTGCGAATGATGAAGGGCATACTTTCTAAGAAATGGCGAAAGTGACGGACAGCCAAGTGCACCGCCAGCAATTCGCGACTGAAGGTAGAATAACCTGATTTTGCCTTGGACAGTTTTCTGCTTAAGACCACCTGCTCGAGTACTGCACCAATAACGACGTCGCTGGCATCTGTGAAGAGAAGGAGAGGGGCATATGGGATAGGAAAAGTGAGAGCCGCAGCGGATGATAGGGCCTTCTTTGTATTGCAGATGGCCGCTTCTTGAAGGGGACCTCACTTCATGTCATTTGGCTTGCACTTGAGGGAGGCGTAGAGGGGAGCAAGAGTGGTGGCAATGGCTGGCAGAAAACGGTGATAACAGTTGATCATGCCCAAGAATTCCTGCAGAGCTTTGACGGTCGAGGGCGGGGATATCCTTAACGGCTGCTACCTTCTCAAGGAGGTGATGGACTCCTTCAAGAGTGATGCGGTGCCCTAAAAACGACATTTCGTTGGTGCCAAAGGTAAACTTGTCGCTGGACTACAAGGCCGTTTTGTTGCTGGAGGTCAAGCACGATGCACAGGTGACTGAGGTGTTCCTCTTTTGAGGAGAACACAAGTATGTCGTCAACGTAACAAACACAGAAGGGGAGGCCGCCTAAGATGCCATCCGTGAGACGTTGAAATGTGGCCCCAGCATTACGAAGGCCAAAACAGGAGTAATTAACGGTGTATGTACCAAACAAAGTGGTAATGGCTGTCATGGGGATATCTTCTGGGTTCATAGGCATTTAATATTACCGTTTCAGGAGGTCAAGCGTAAAGAAAACCTTCGCTTTGTGCAGCAGGTCACGTCGGCGATGTTTGGGAGGGGGTAGTGATCCGGTTCTGTTTGCATGTTCAGGTGCCTATAATCCCCGCACGGACGGAGGGAGGCGTCTTTCTTCAGAACGATGTGTAAGGGTAACGACCATTGGCTGGAGGCCTTTTGGCAAAGGCCCATTTCCTCCATTTCGGCGAACGTCTGTTTGGTGGCTGCCAATCGTTCCGGTGCCAGACGTCTGAATTTTGTGGAGACTGGGGGTCCGGTTGTCTTGATAGGATGATAAATACCGTGCTTGGCAGGAGCCGTAGGGGTTTTGTGAAGTTCTGGACGGAAAACTTCCGGGTACGATGTGAGGAGGTGGGCGTAGTCATCCGTGGGTGCGCTGATGTAGAGAGCGAGGTTGGAAGGGGCAGGTTGAAGAGGTGTCGACAAGTACGAGTCTGCGTTGACCAATCGTCGGTGGGCCACATCGAAATCCGCACCGAGTATTGGCAATGTGATGTCAGCAACGAGAAACTTCCGATTAAATTTATAGTTTCCGAACGATAATATGAGGTTCTCGTAACCATAGGGGGGTATCGCAGATCTGTTGGCAGCTACCAAGTGGACGTCGGCAGATGTAGACATACTACGTCGTATGTCCTGAAGAGTTCCCTTGGCAAAAGAGAACGACAAGCACCCATGTCTACCAAAAATTGCACGCCCGTTACTGCATCATGTAAAAAGAAAAGATTAGAAACACGGGAGGCCACCACTATGAGCGATGGCCTACTTACACGTTTTTTGGCCACTGAAAATCCTTGACACATTTCTTCGCGGTTGCCCCGAATATGACGTGGTTGTAGCAATACTGCGGCGGATGGGAGGTAGTAAGTGGGTATAGAAGGCATTGGTTTGGGCGCGAGCGAGTGGTGGGTGGTGGGTGACTTTGTTGCCGCTTCGGCACGTCAATGGGTTGGTGTGTATGTCCTACGGCATTCACGTAAGCTTCGGTTGACGCTGACGTTGTCAGGGGGGGAGAGAATGATGGAGGTCGTGAAGTGGCTGTCCATAAGGGTGTCGGCTTTGGTCATCAAGACCTTTATGGGTAAACTAACGACATCGGGTATGACAGCGCTTATAGGTCCGAGGAGAGCCGGCTGCGGCAGGTTGCAGGCCAGTGATACTGGTCATTTCCCTGAGGGCTAGCGAAGCCCTTTTGTCCCCCAACGGTTGTTGCAAGAGCTGAAAAAGCTTTGCTATACGGTCGGCTGGTGACGGCGAGTACTGCTACAGAAGGTGTTTTGAGGGCGTCATACGCTATTGAGGTGTCTCCTTGTTAACAAAGCCAGTCGGATATTTCTGGGAAGGTGCCCACGGGTATCGCCGCGAGAACATAATCTTCTTTGGTGGTTGAGCGAGTCGCACCCTTGATGCGAAACTGGACTTCTGCGTGCTGAAACCAAGCAAACTCCTCCCCGCTGGCGAATGACGAAAGTGTCAATAGGGGTGCCACAGCATTAACTTCTCTAGAGTCCACCATAGTACCAACGACAGAGGGGCGAAGGGGGGGGGG
>NC_090736.1:127382454-127384954 GCF_036898095.1 Palaemon carinicauda
CCGAAACAAACGTTTGCCAAAAAAGAATATTTGGGCCTTTGCCAAAAGGTCTCAAGCCCATGGTATTCACCCTTAGATATTGTCCTGAAGAAAGATGGCTTTCTGTGTGGGGATTACATGTGCCCTAACATTAAGATAGAACAGGATCACCACCCCTTCCGAAACATCGACAATGTGATTTCTTATTTGCACAAAGCGAAGGTTTTCTCAACGACCTATTGAAGGAGTATTACCAGGTGCCCATGAACCCAGAAGACATCACCAAGACTGCCATCACCATCACCTTTGGTATGTATACATTCAATTACTGCTTTTTTGACCTTTGTATTACTGGGGTCACTTTTCAACGTATCATGGACAGCATATTAGGGAACCTCCCCTTCTGTGTATGTTACATGGATTACTTACTTGTGTTCTCTTCCTCCAAAATGGAGCAAATCCTTCATCTACTCATCGTGCTCGACTGCCTATAACAGAACAGCATTTTAGTCCGTTAAGACAAGTGTACCTTTGACACCAGTGAAGTATTATTCTTAGGGCACAGCATTGCTTCTGAAGGAGTCCAACCAATCCCAGAAAAGCAATTATCAATTCAGAACTTCCCCATGCCCTCGAACGTCAAGGTAATGCAAGAATTCTTGAGCATGATAAGCTATTATCACCGTTTCCTGTCAGCCATTACCGCCACTCTTTCACCCCTCTTAGCATCTCGAAAGAGCATGCCAAAAGACCTGAAGTGGGGTCTCCTTCAAGAAGCGGCCTTCTGCAATGTAAAGAATGTCCTATCAACTGCTCCTGCTCTCATTTTTCCCGAGCCATACGTACCTCTCCTTTTCTTCACCAATGCCAGCAACGTTGCTATTGGGGCAGTCCTTGAGCAGGTGGTCAATGGCTCATCCCACCCATTGACTTTCTTCGATAGAAAACTGTCCAAGGCGGATCCCGATTACTCGACCTTCTACCGTGTATTACTGGCGGTACACCATTCATCACTCTAATGGACCACAAGCCTCTGGTCCATGCCTTCACTTGTCAGTAAGACGCCTGGTCCACCTGTCAATGCCAAAATCTTTCCGCTGTGACTGAATACGATTTTACCTTTCAGCACGTCCTTTGAAAAATTAATTCAGTTGCCGATGCCCTGTGAAGAAACATATCAGCCACATTCATCTGGGATTAGATTACAATGCCTTGGAAGAAGCCCAACAAAAAGACCTAGAGTACAAAGCTTGTAGGACATCTTGCATATCCCTTCATTGGAAGGACATCCCTCTCGACGACTCCAATGCCTCCCTTTTTTGTGATGTCAGTACTGGTAGACTTAGACTGTGGATACCTTTTTCCGTGTACTGACAGGTGTTTGATTTCCTTCATGGCCTATCACATCCCTTGTTACGCTCTACTACACAGCTACTGAAAACATAGTTCATTTAGCATGGCATTACTGCAGATGCTAAGGATTGGATCCGTACCAGTGCTTCATACGAAAACTTAAAAGTAACACATACCAATAGATCTGCACTCAACAACCCTTGTTTGCCTGCACAGTGACATTAGTAAACCAATATTAATGACCTCTTGCACGGCCAGTTCCTCATAATTCGTCGTACGCCGAAAGCATTCCTTCTCAACATGAGTGGCAAAGAACACTGGTAACCTTTTTATGCCAGTATGTTCCTGCATCATTGTGTTTTAATTTTTACGACGTTCTCGACTAGAATGGATTATATATGTACTTATGCTCCGTCGAAATAAAGCTAGTTGCATTTGATTTAATCTCAGTCACTTCCTAACGGCTCACTTGCACAGAATGTTTGAAAACTATACAGGCATAAAAAAGCAATTGTATAAGCTGCTACTTTCATTTCATGTCAGACAATAATTCAGTTAATGTCTGAGCAATGAAGAGGTAGACACCGACTATGGAAATTTTCCCGAGAATTTTAGTTTACTTTCGATAAGTTGCGATTAACAAACTGAATATTGGGTCTCATGTATCTAGAACGGTAATTACCTCTTGTAGATGGATTATAATTCAAGTATGTATGTTTTTCTGTAGTGTGTATACCTGCATTAAGGTTGATTACATACATGTTACTATTCACCAATATCTGTTAGTCTCTAATTGTCTATTTGTCTCGTGTCTTCCGTTCTGATTCTCTCGTTGGTATGGCTATCCTTTTCTCTTAATCCTGACTGCCTGTATGTTAGTCTTTCTGTCAGTCTTTATATCTCTGTTATACCTTTCCATCCTCCCTATCATTCACAATGTTAGATTGTGTGTATTTCTCTTCGTCTTTGTCGTTCTATTAGTCTCTCCTACTATTTTTTCGCCTTGTCTAATTATCAGTTGTTTAATAATTGTTTCCTTGTTGCCTTAGTCATAAATTTTTGGGAAGATATTGCATGATGGGATGAGTTCCCTACTCGAAGACAGGAATTTATTTGATTATTTGTTTAGAATTAACGTATATATCACTATGTAAAATAACAAAAAGGA
>NC_090736.1:127394954-127399954 GCF_036898095.1 Palaemon carinicauda
TATTATGAAAATATCATCATCATCATCAACGTTATTATTATTATTATCATTATTTTGATTATTATTATTATTATTATTATTATTATTATTATTATTATTATTATTATTATTATTATTAATTCACTGTTGTTATTTATTTACATTGATCATAATATCCTTGTTGCTTCAATGAGGTAATCATTATTATAAATATCATTATCAGAATTACCTTTTTCATTTATAGTTTATGAAGATGACCCTCCAACGTTTTTAAACCTAGAATGATGAATTCGGTAGAAAGACAAAACACGGGTTGACACCAAATAACAAATGGAGAAACTAAGAAAATTAAATGTATTTTTGCTGTTATCCTAAATACTATCTGCAGGTCAGTGTGTCCGGAGAAAAACTTTATTCGATATTTACACCCCACAAAGACAATGTCTAATTAAAAACGTAGAGAAACATGCCTATGTACTTTATATGAGAGAGAGAGAGAGAGAGAGAGAGAGAGAGAGAGAGAGAGAGAGAGAGAGAGAGAGAGAGAGAGAGAGAGAGAGACGACTTTACACAAATATATTTTCAACATTTTTACATAACCAGTGAAATGACAAAACGTTCAGCCGATGTCAGCAAATCTAGGAAGATATTATTAATTGATAAAAAGGAGATTCAAGTAAAATGAGCCTTATGGTATTAGCTATCGCATTCTATCCTGCCAAGCAAGTGGACCCAAGTTTACCTCATTTGGGAGATAAGGTCGCCATAGCGCTCCATTGAGAACTCGTTGCGTCTATGGCGAGTTAAACTCGTAGTTGAAACAATATCAATATCAATATTCTTGTTATTTGAAGGCGAAAGGCAACCTCGAGATTAATGCTAAAATATAGTTTAGTTGTGGAAGAGCTATTGCTTAATAAGAATGATAAAGACTGTATAAGAAAAGTCATCATTATCATCATCTCCTACAGCTATTGACGCTGCGGGCCTCGGTTAAATATCGCCAGTCGTCTCTATCTTGAGCGTTTAATTCAATACTTCTCCATTCATCATCTCCCCCTTCACGCTTCATAGCTCTCAGCTATGTAGGCCTGGGTCTTCTAATTCTTCTAGTTCATTGTGTAGCTCAATTAAACATTTGGTAAACTAATCTCTCTTGGGGAGTGCGGAGAGCATTCCCAAACCATCTCCATCTACCATACAATAAATGCTATTGATATTATAAGACCTTAACACGAATAAGTGAGGAACATCATAAATAATTTTTGAGGTGTCGCTAAAAAGGTGAATAGTCTACTGGACTATTGAACAATACCAGAGTCACGTATCATCCTTTTATTTATTACTTACCTCCGCCAACGAAGTTGAAGAGAAGGTCCTGTTTTCACCGTTGTTTGTCTGTTTGTTTGTTTGCTTGTGAGTGAACAACTTCGTGGCCACAATTTTACTCATAGAGTAGTGAACCTATAGGGATTAATTGATTTGTTAAGACGTGGAAGTGACTCAGTTTTTAAAATAATAGGTTAAAGGTTGAGGTTAAGGTCGAACAAAATTGTCAAGAAATAGGCTACCGTAGGGGAGGTCTGTGATCTATTTATGACAAACCTTGCATTTCTTGAAAATTGCACAGTACTTTGACTCACAATTCTGAACAAAATATTTCAAGCTAATATTGGATTTCAATGAAAGGTTATTTATGAGTAATTAATGGGCCAAGAAGCACTATCTGCATTCTTAAAGGAATATGGACCATGGTGAGGCATCAAAGTCTATTTTTTATTTATGGAGATCTGGGAAGTAAGCGGTCTCATGGTGCCATATTTTTTTTTAAATATCCCGAGAGCCGACTTCCTGGGAAGGATGAAGTGAACGTGAGAACAATACTAAGATGAAAATAAGAGATTGAGGGTTACGTAAGATAACGAGGAAATGGAAGCTAAAAACTATAAATCATGAAATAGCGGATATGAGATGAAAATACGAGGACAAGTAATGCTAAATAGATAACACGGAAAAGGTACATGCAAATGGATATTAAGAAAATAATAAATACTAAAAAATTGCAAATTAATATACAGTAATGATACAGGATACAAAACCTCAAAAAGAGAGACATGAAATATTTAACACGGAAATAAAGGATAGATAGTAGTATATAAGAGATCAAGTGATACAGAAGATACAAAACAAGAATGAGGGATATGAAAAAGTAAACAAAGGAGAGAGATATATAAAATAGCAAATGCTAAAATAAGGGATATGTAATAGAAGACAAGGAAAAGAAGATTATGGACTTAAAAATATGGCATAAGGAAGTTAAAACAGAAAATAAGGAAATGAAAGGTACTACATAGAAAAAAAGTAGAGAAATGCTAAATCAAGAATAGGGAAATGTATAAAACTGTCAGTGAATAAGTAAAAACATACTCAGTACAGATTTGAGGGTTGCCAAGAAGGCAAGAAATATCCTTCTTAAGTTACAGCTTATTATTCTCTCACTTTCTCTCTCATTTCACCTGAAACTTTATGAAATTTCAACCAAGTGATGCAGAGAATCTCTTGTCTTTGAAATGCAGTTGATTAAACACTATTACCTTATGCAAGAATTTCTGTGATTGGATACGAGTGGGTCCGTCTGTTCTCCAAAGAAAGAACAAATAAAAACTACATATGATGTGAAATTAAAACTATAAAACAATTGATTTTTGTTTACTGTTTACTGTCATCGCTTTACGCGATCAAAATGCAATTAGACAATTGGACGTTGCTAAAAACGTGTTTTCGATTAAGAAATTACTAACTCTCTCTCTCTCTCTCTCTCTCTCTCTCTCTCTCTCTCTCTCTCTCTCTCTCTCTCTCTCTCTCAGGCTTATTGGCCCTAAATATAACCATGACCTTTCTATGTTCAGCAGAACCACTCTAATGGTTTTTTCTCTTTTACTAGGTCAATGACCCAATAATTTCTGATTCCAGTGAACATTAGAGATAAAGTTAAAGGTGTCTAGTTTCAGTTAAAATATTATCCAAAGAGATGCGCACCAGACTGTCAGCCGGGCAAGTCCAACCCTACACCATAGTGCCTAATTATAGCAGTATCTTCCTCAATAAACAGCTTAAACTCACGGTCATGAGTTGGGATTGATCTGCTACAATGCGAATGCTAGGCGAACGTGTTATCACTCTATTAGGTAGCCAAGAATAAACTTCATATTATTGTTTCATAGATTTTAACATTTCTGTCTCTCTCTCTCTCTCTCTCTCTCTCTCTCTCTCTCTCTCTCTCTCTCTCTCTCTCTCTCTCTCTCTCTCTCTCCTTAAAATCCCGGATTTCACCGATGTAACAGAAGCGTGTCAGCTTACTTTCTTGAAGGTTCCCTCCCAAGAAGATATTCAGATGAACAGATGAGTCGATGACTCTCATCCGGGTCACCTTCATCAGGTGACGAATGAGGCGGAAGATTTTAACGAGAGTACGAGGGAAATCGTCTTAGCATACGAAGAACTTGCTCAAATACTTGATTAATTTCTTCGCTCTAGCCTTACTTTTCATTTGACTTCTGATGAAGAGACTCGACATTCACTTGGGAGTGTCTTACTATCTTTAATAGGTTTATATATAATAACGATAACTTTCAATCAGGGAATTTTAAACAGCGAATATTTAAGTAATGTAGGCTAACGCTTCCAGCACTTAGCAACCCAGAAGGTAAAATTTTGTCCTGCTGTTTGAGTGGTTAGTGGCTCTGATATCCGAGAATAAGGCACGATTGATTTATAATTCAAAATGATAATGCCTGCTCATGATAGATGTGTATAAATTTACAAAACATACTTTTCACTTTGACCAGATATATTTGTAGTTTTAACAGAGACAATGACCTCTTAACTTCCAGAATTTTTCACGCTTTTTTTTTCATTACTTTGGCAATTGGGATAAATATATGCCTTTCAGCTAGATGGTTAGACCAAACAATAATAATAAAATACAACTATTATTATAGACATTACTTACTTGTTGAAATTGTAACAAACAGAGCGAAACCACTTAACTAGAAAAACTCACAAACGCTCCATATATCGCTGTCGATAATTTTATATTCGTATAACCTTTTAATACCCTTTCCCACCGAGTAACACGGAATAAAGCCAGAAAGGCTTTGTCTCCTAAGGTCAAACTAATTCACTTTATGGACAGTGATCATTCATATTCTTCCAAAATGCACAAATGCAATGAATAATGTAATTTTACGTCGCCGCTAAAAGCTTGTGTACAGAGGAGATAAAACGCTTTCATCTTCTTGAGCTGTAGGATTCAGACCGACCCACCGCTCAATTTAGACTGTCCCGGACAGTGTGGATAAACCTCTTTACTTCTAAGCCCTTTATTTGCCCAGATTGAAAGATTAACCTATTTTTACACGCCGTATTCGTCGTACAGATGATTAACCCTACGACAGCTGGGTGTGTAAATGGGCTTTTTTATCTGGTATTCTTAAATGGAACTAGTTTACTTACATGTATTTTGTGTTGATCATTAAAGAATTATTCAAATAAATCATAAGAATATATATAAATACATATATTCCGCACACATTCATGCACACAAATACACACACACGTATATATATATATATATATATATATATATATATATATATATATATATATATATATATATATACATATGTATATATATATATATATATATATATATATATATATATGCATATATTATATATATATATATATATATATATATATATATATATATATATATATATATATATATATATATATATATATATATATACATATATACACACACACACACACACACACACATATATATATATATATATATATATATATATATATATATATATATATATATATATATATATATATGTGTGTGTGTGTGTGTGTGTGTGTGTGTGTGTGTGTGTAAATAAATAATTTCTTAAATCCTTTGAGCTCTAAGAAGGAAGTATTCTGTTTAATGAAAGAATTACTATTATTATCCT
>NC_090736.1:127407454-127409954 GCF_036898095.1 Palaemon carinicauda
GATTGCAGTACATATTCCTGTAGAATTAAGGTTTTGAACATCTACCCCAATCACACCCATGCATGACTGCCGGGTATAGATTACGGCAGTGGCTGTATGTATGCTAATAATTACGGAATTGGGTCTATTTTTTTTTTTTTTTTTTTTTTTTGATGATAAAAGGAATGTACGGAACCCTTAAGGATTGAGCAGAAGATCGGCCATTTTGTCGAAATTTTTTCACAGATTTCTTAAGAGGGTGGTGGATGCAGTGAGAAGAGAGTTTGAACATCAGGAATTGAGTACATATAGCATTGGAGAGTATTTACCTCCAGGTGCAGAGGCTACATGGAGGGTGCTAAGGGAGTACATAGAGAGTACAGAGAGATTACGCAGAGTGTATGGGAACTTTGGATATACTATGGACACACTATTGACGACCTTTAGTCCCCATATATGCAACCATTTGATTTGTGTTCGATCATTCCAAGTCTTCCCTTTCACACCCGCTTTCAGAAAACCTCGTACAGGGTCGGGCAGAAAAGATTTCCTGTCTGCAGCCATCCGGACTGGAGCCCGAAATGGAATGTATTCAGTCCGGTTTTGTACGTGGTTCAGTGAGCCTTTTTGAAGCTGTCTGAAGCTAATTTCAGTAAAATTAAAAGTTTAATTTCTGACTGCAGACGGTCTAGCAGAATCTGGTACATAGTCAGTCCGAAATCATGCATAATCAGTCCGAAATGGTACATATTTATCCAAAATGCATGAGATCACTGCATAATCACTCTGATATCATCGTAGGCTGTATGCAGTTGATTTTACCAAAATGATAATATCTCAGACAACGCCGTTTGTTATCGGTTTCATCTCATAGCAGATTATATGACTGCCGATTGAAAGGCGCTTGATGGCAATGGAAGCCTCAGATGACTCACTCGACAGTCAGCAGCTAAGTATTGCTCGTAGTACTTCTTCTTTGCCTGCTCACCTGTCACTGAGTACACACTGTAACCAACATAGGATTACATGAGTGGTCTGTCGCGAACTGAGTTTGGATCAGTTATACAGGACTGCGCAGAAATGGCGTAAAACCTCGTACAATCAAGCATTTCACGTGCTTAAGGCGTCCACACTACAGTATAAAGCAGACACTCGGGCATCAGAGGAAAATCACATATTTAGCACTTTATTTTGTAACATGTGGACCATGTTTGCAATCACATTGTTAATTTAACGGTGAAAAGGCTCAAAATATTTTCTAAGTTCTTCACGTTAACAAACATTATGGCCTGATTTTCACTTTCCGGTTTCAATAACCGTAGCCTAATAACATGACGAGCCATATGGTTACATTGACAATTACAAGGGTTATAATAATGTTCATAAATCATATTGGCCATAAGCCTTTAAGGTAAAGTAATTACAAAATTTCTTATTACACTTCATTGTGAGCACTCATACCTTAACAAATAATAATACTACAATATATATCATCAAATCTAAAGGATCAAAATGTTAGCATATTGTACATAGTAATCCATATATATTGTTAAATTTGAGTCAGTCTATTTTATCATTCAGTAATTCGGTCTTACCATTCAACACTTCCACCTTCTGAGGTGAAGTAGTCTACCAGGTAGTTCCTTATGGTCTTAGCAGCTGGTGGTTCATTGCCATGGAACTGGGATTCCATGTCTGGCAAGTGAGCATAATGTCTCCAAGCTTCCTGAATAACTTCATGGTTGTCAGGATACTCTTGATCAAGAATTGATATGTTAAGAGCCGTGTTCTTAGATCACAAGTAATTATGAAGAACTCAATAAGCATATGTGATGGTGTTGACTCTATCTGGAGTCAGTGGCATTGTAGGAACTAGGCAATGGAATCTTGAGGCAATCAATCCGAAGGTATTTTTGACAAACCTTCTGTCTTGTGTAACCTTAATAACTCTGTAATTTCTAATTTACAGGAGATGTTGCAAAGTGGTAAGGGTTTCATCAACCAGGCCTTCGGGCCAAAGGTGCCATCTCCCACAATATAGAATGGAATGGGGATAACGTCCTCATCATTAGGAAATGGATCAAGTTCAGGAAAGTGCAAAGAGCCTTCCTCTATTGCTTACTTCAGAGGTGTACATTCAATATTACCTGCAACAGAGCTGGCTCAAGTGTGTCGAATGTCAACACAGAGAAATTTGTAATTGGCATCAACTACAGCCGGGAGAACAATAGAGAAAAATTTCTTGTAGCTGCTTCCTGTTGTCAGATAACACTAGGTGAATGCCAACTTCAGTTTAGGTGACAGAGCTTTCCAATAATTTGTGTCTTGCTTTGTGATCCTGTCTTGGATCTTCTGAAGAAGTTTTTCAAATAAATTTGGACTCATCCTAACATAGTAGTAAAAAGATTGAACATCTTCAAGATTCAGCTCTGCCATCAGATGATGACATTGTCCAAGCATAGTTCTTTTTTTTCAGCCAAGGTTTCACCGGGAAAGATATATAAAAAACGTAAGAATATGT
>NC_090736.1:127419954-127422454 GCF_036898095.1 Palaemon carinicauda
TGCAGTCACGAGATACGCCCAGATCAAGAACTTTACTAGATATCAGGGCAGAGTTATTTATGTTTATTTGAATATCACCCAGTTTTCTTTCCAACCACTACAAACTCAGTTTTATTTTAATTCCATTTTACATTTTTGATTGGCATTCAATCCCTAACACTAGCAAGAATTAGGTTTAGAGTTTCAATAGTATTGTCCATGTCATTTATGGAGAAGTAGAATTGTGTATCATCTGCAAATAGTCTAAACTTCACTCTATGGCTTTGCGGTATTTTTGACAGACCAATAGTATAGATACTGAATGAGATTGGGCCCAAAACACTCCTCCGATGTACCCCTCTGTTTACATGTTCAAATTAAGAATAAGGTTTTCCAATTTATGTCAACCAAATAGTATTTTAGATATTCAAAAGCTTGATCTTCCAATACCGATAGACCAAGTTCATGCACAACTGTATGAAAAGCAGCTCTAAGATCGAGTAATGTTAAAATACCATAATTTCCAGCATATCATTTACAACAGAACAGATAGCCGTCTCCATGTAGTATGATTTATGGTGAGCAGATAGGTTGTTTGGCAAAGCTTCTTTTTTTTTAAGTAAGTAATTAGTTGTTCAAGAATTACGTATTATAGGACTTTTGAAATAAAGGATAGATTCGAAATAAGTCTTTATGAGCCTAATTCCTGATCATCTAGAGGACTTTTCAGAACCGGTGTGACTTTAGCCCTTTTCTCAGATTTGGGAAACTTGCAGTCATCAATGCTTGTTTGTCCTATTCTCATAATTACATCAGCTACACTAGAAAAGTTTCTTTGTTCAGTTACTTCAGATATTGGTATAGGATCGATCACACAGTTGGTTTTCTTTGCTTTCTTGATAATCCTGGTGACATCGTCTTGTGTTGTATTATTCAAGCTCGTTAATTTTATTTGTGTATCTGGTGTAGCATAAATCTTATGTTGAATATTTGTGAATGTCTTTGTTATATTTTTTTTTCTTTTTTTAAAGAAATATAGAAAATTATTTGCTAGTTTTTGGTCAATGTAATCCTCTGGTAGCCTTCTTTTTATTTACATTTCCCAATTTACCATTTAGGCTATTATACTGTATATCATATTATGTCTGCTATTGCTTTGCGAGTCTTTCTCTTATAGTATTAATTTTTTTCCTTCTTAGTAGGTTATTACATTGGTACATTGCAGTTTTGTATTCTACCCAAGTACTTTTAGATTTTAACCGATCCATCCTTCTTTTGTCACATTTTTTCCCTCTTTTTCTCTTAATCCTCCCCATCAAACCAAGGATATTAGTCTTTAACAATTATAGTCTTTTCCATCACTGGACATATGTAGCATACAAAGCTCCCAAGAAACGTTGGTTATTATGATCGTAGGAAATGCTGATATCATCATTTATTTTCTTTGTAACTTCTTTATTGAATACCAAAGGAGCGACTTTTGATTTATGCCTAAAGTTTTTTCACTTCTGTGGGTTTTTGTAGAGAGAGTATAAACTTTGTGCACTGGAGAGATAGTGCACTTCTCTTCTACTATTATGTCCAGTATAATGTTATTCATTCCGTCGCTCAAAACGTATGGTCAGTCAAAGTAATTGCACAATCAATATTATTCATTAACTGTTAAGATTCCAATAACTCAATAAATGCTGAAGCATCAAGATTTGATGCGTCATCCATTTAAAGATTGAAGTTTCTACGAATAACTAATGTATTTTTCTCCATGATAATCATCTCAATGAGTACACCGAATTCTTCTGAGAAAACACTACCGCTAGAGAGTTATTGGGTCCTTTGACTCACCAGACAGTAATACATTGGATCCCTCTCTCTGGTTACGGCTTATTTAATTTTTTGCCTTCATATACACTGAATAGTCTGTCATATTCTTAACACAATCTCCTCTTTCCTCGTACACTTAACAACGCTGAAATTACCAAACAATTATTCTTCTCTCAAGAGGTAAACTCCTGCAATTGTTCAGAGGCCACTTTCCTCGTTGTAAGGGTAGAAGAGACTTTAGCTATGCTAAGCAGCTCTTTTAAAAGAAGGACACTCTAAAATCAAACCATAGTTCTCTAGTTTTGGGCTGTGCCATAGCCTGTGCACCATGGTCTTCCACTGTCATGGGTTAGAGATATCTTGCTTGAGGGTACACTCGGGCACACTATTCTATCTTGCTTCTCTTCCTCTTCTCATTTTCAAGTTTTTTTGTTTTTTTTTTTTTTGTAGTTAATATATGAAAGATTTAGCTTAGTGTTTTTATTGTTCTGAAACTTCTTGAAGTTTCTCCTTATTTCCTTTCCTTACTGGCTCTTTTCTTTGTTGAACCCCTTGAGTTTATAGCATCCTACTTTTCAAGCTTGGGTTGTAACTAAGCAAGTAATAATAATAATAACAATAATAATAATAATAATAATAATTTTTTTCAGAGGTTTGTAAACTGTTACAATAGATTCTATTTTATTTACTTTTATCTTTT
>NC_090736.1:127424954-127434954 GCF_036898095.1 Palaemon carinicauda
CAACCCATCTTCACTATCGTAGCTAATTGGTAGGTTTGGGACTTGGCATTCGAATAATGATAAATTTTCGCACATTTAAACGTGTTTCTTTCATATTTCAAATAAGCTATATATATTAATGCATGAAAGTCTGGATTCTATTAATGACCTCGAGATCAGAGCCCCAGGTGGATCCGCCCAAAGATAATAATATCGGACCGGCGGGGATTTGAACCCTCGTCCAGGATATTTGTATGCCAGTGACCATACCACTCAACCACGAAGAAAGATAAAAGTCCATGGCAATGGGTTAATTTCAATTCTAAGTACAAAAAACCTGAATTTCACAGGTATATGTACAGAAGAATTGTCATCGACTTTTATCTTTCTCCGTGGCTGAGTGGTATGGTCACTGGCATACATATATCCTGGACGAGGGTTGAAATCCCCGCCGTTCCGATTATATAGTCTTTGGGCGGTTCCGCCTGGGGCTCTGATACCGAGGTCGTAAAGAGAATCCAGACTTTAATGTATTAATATATATGGCTTATTTGAAATATGAAAGAAACACGTTTAAATGTGCAAAAATTTATCATTAATCAAATGCCAAGTCCCAAACCTACCAATTAGCTACGATGGTAAAGATGGGTTGATTTCAATTCTAAGTACAGAAAACCTGAAAATGACAGGTATATGTACAGAAGGATTGTCATCGATTTTTATCTTTCTTCGTGGCTGAGTGGTATGTCACTGGCATACAAATATCCTGGACGAGGGTTCAAATCCACGCCGGTCCGATATTATAGTCTTTGGGCGGTTCCGCCTGGGGCTCAGATCCCGAGGTCGTTAAGAGAATCCCGACTTTAATGTATTTATATATATGGCTTATTTGAAATATGAAAGAAACACGTTTAAATGTGAAAAAAATTATCATTAATCGAATGCCAAGTCCTAAACCTTCCAATTAGCTACGATGGTGAAGATGGGTTGATTTCAATTCTAAGTACAGAAAACCTGAATTTGACAGGTATATGCACAGAAGAATTGTACTCGACCTTTATCTTTCTTCGTGGCTGAGTGGTGTGGTCACTGGCATACACATATCCTGGACGAGGGTTCAAATCCCTGCCGGTCCGATATTAGCGTCTTTGGGCGGTTCCGCCTGGGGCTCTGATCCCGAGGTCGTTAATAGAATCCAGACTTTAATGTATTAATATATATGGCTTCTTTGAAATATGAAAGAAACACATTTAAATGTGCAAAAATTTATCATTAATCAAATGCCAAGTCCCAAACCTACCAATTAGCTACGATGGTGAAGATAGGTTGATTTCAATTCTAAGTACAGAAAACCTGAATTTGACAGGTATATGTACAGAAGAATTGTCATCGACTTTTATCTTTCTTTGTGGCTGAGTGGTATGGTCACTGGCATACAAATATCCTGGACGAGGGTTCAAATCCACGCCGGTCCGATATTATAGTCCTTGGGCGGTTCCGCCTGGGACTCTGATCCCGAGGTCGTTAATAGAATCCAGACTTTAATGTATTAATATATATGGCTTATTTGAAATATGAAAGAAACTTGTTTAAATGTGCAAAAATTTATCATCAATCGAATGCCAAGTCCCAAACCTACCAATTAGCTACGATTGTGAAGATGGGTTGATTTCAATTCTAAGTACAGAAAACCTGAATTTGACAGGAATATGTACAGAAGAATTGTCATCGACTTTTATCTTTCTTCGTGGCTGAGTGGTATGGTCACTGGCATACAAATATCCTGGACGAGGGTTCAAATCCCTGCCGGTCCGATATTATAGTCTTTGAGTGGTTCCGCCTGGGGCTCTGATCCCGAGGTCGTCAAGAGAATGCAGACCTTAATGTATTAATATATATGGCTTATTTGAAATATGCAAGAAACACGATTAAATATGCAAAAATCTATCATTAATCGAATGCCAAGTCCCAAACCTACCAATTAGCTACGATGGTGAAGATGGGTTGATTTCAATTCTAAGTCTTTGGCTGAGTGGTATGGTCACTGGCATACAAATATCCTGGACGAGGGTTCATATCCCCTCCGGTCCGATAATATAGTCTTTGGGCGGTTCCGCCAGTGGCTCTGATCCCGAGGTCGTTAATAGAATCCAGACTTTAATATATTAATATATATGGCTTATTTGAAATATGAAAGAAACATGTTTAAATGTGCAAAAATTTATCATTAATCGAATGCCAAATCCCAAACCTACCAATTAGCTACGATGGTGAAGATGGGTTGATTTCAATTCTAAGTACAGAAAACCTGAATTTGACAGGAATATGTACAGAAGAATTGTCATCGACTTTTATCTTTCTTAGTGGCTGAGTGGTATGGTCACTGGCATACAAATATCCTTGACGTGGGTTCAAATCCCTGCCGGTCCGATATTATGGTCTTTGGGCGGTTCCGCCTGGGGCTCTGATCCCGATGTCGTTAAGAGAATCCAGACTTTAATGTATTAATATATATGGCTAATTTGAAATATGAAAGAAACACGTTTAAATATGCAAAAATTTATCACAGGTATATATATATATATATATATATATATATATATATATATATATATATATATATATATATATATATATATATATATATATATATATATATATATATATATATATATATACACGCACACACACATATATATATATATATATATATATATATATATATATATATATATATATATATATATATATATATATATATATATATATATATATATATATATATATATATATACTGGGATGGGCCGAGAGAGAGTTGTGAACTCAAAGGCAGGATGCAATCAACTGAGTTGTTTATTAAGGAACACTCTCCTTTATGTACAAAACCTTAAGGCAACAGGACATAACATGTTCGAGAGACACACAATGTTACAGAGCAAAACTGGAGACATGATCATTCAGGTTCTTTTTAGTGCGAGGGAAGAGCGCAGATACAAGCATAATTTATACAAAATAATTATGTACAATTGTGTGACACACGGTTGGTACATTGTTCCCCCCCCCCCTAAAAATGACAAACTGTACATGTTAATTAGGGCACCCTGATCTAGAGAGGCGAACTATAGGCGGGTCATCTGGCAGAAGATAAGCAGGTTTTAGACGATCAATGGAGACCCAGTCTTCTTTGCCCCGAATGTTTAGGAGGAATGCTTTCGGAATGCGTCGGATCACAAGGAAAGGGCCCGTGTAAGGGGGCGTTTGTAGTGGCTTACTAGTGTCGTTGCGCAGGAAGACATGCGTTGCAGAGTGCAAGTCCGTTAGTATGTGATGCTTCGCTGGGGGCTTTTAAGTCTGGCGGCACGGAGTAAATTTTCCCACGACGTGACGTATGCGCTGGAGATCGTTGGAGGAGGTTGTAGAAAGAAAAAATTCGGCAGGGACGACCAACGGGTCGCCATACACCATTTCAGTTACCGAGACGTCGCGGGTGTCTTTAGGAGTGGTCCTAAGTCTCAAGAGGACCCGGGGAAGCTGAGTAAACCAGTTGCAATCCTTGCAGCGGGACATCAAAGCTGCTTTGAGGGTGCGATGAAAATGTTCAACCATTCCATTGGCAGCGGGGTTGTAGGCCGTTGTGTGATGTAGGGTGATGCCCAGGAGATTCGCTAATGACATCCACAATTGAGAGGTGAAAGTGGTTCCCCTCTCAGATGTAATATGCTCAGGGATACCGAATCTTGAAATCCATCCAGAGAGTAAGGCAGATGTACATGAGGCGGACGTTGCAGTTTCCATGGGAATGGCTTCAGGCCAACGAGTGGAGCGGTCGATGACGGTAAACAGGCAACGATGTCCTTGTGATGTGGGTAGGGGGTTTACAACGTCAACGTGAATGTGTGCGAAACGACGCTGAGGTTCAGGAAAGGTGCCCACTCCTGAATCCGTGTGTCGATGTACTTTGGAAGTTTGGCAAGAAGTACAGGCGCGGACCCAATCCTTAGCATCCTTAGAAATACCGTGCCAAATGAACTTAGCCTTCAGCAGCTGTGAAGTAAAACGGCACGAGGGATTTGAAAGGCCGTGAATGAAATCAAACACCTGTCGGCGCATGGGAGCAGGAATCCAAGGTCGCGGTCTACCAGTACTGACGTCACAGAGGAGGGTGGTGTTGGAGTCTTCGAGGGGAGAGTCTTCCCAACGGAGGGACGTGCAGGATGTCCTACAAGCTTGATACTCTGGATCCTGTCGTTGGGCTTCAGCCAGGGCGTTGTAATCCAATCCCAGTTGAATGGCAGCCAACATGTTTCTTGACAGGGCATCGGCAACGGGATTCATTTTCCCAGGAACATATTGAAGGGTGCAATTGTATTCAGCCACGGTGGGGAGATGTCGGCGTTGACGGGCGGACCAGGAGTTAGACTGTTGAGTGAAGGCGTGCACCAGAGGCATGTGGTCTGTGCACCAATAGCAACGTCGCTGGCATTGGTGGAGAGAAGGAGAGGGGCGTGTGGGATAGGAAAAGTGAGAGCCGCAGCAGTTGATAGGGCCTTCTTTGCATTGCAGAAGGCTGTTTCTTGAAGGGCACCCCACTTCAGGTCCTTTGGCTTACCCTTGAGGGAGGCGTAGAGGGGAGCAAGAGTGGCGGCAGTGGCTGGCAGAAAACGGTGATAATAGTTGATCTTGCCCAAGAATTCCTGCAGAGCTTTGACGGTCGAGGGCGCGGGGAAGTTCTGAACGGCTGCTACCTTCTCAGGGAGGGGATGGACTCTTTCAGGAGTGATACGGTGCCCTAAGAACGACACTTCGGTGGCGCCAAAGGTACACTTGTCATACCGGACTACAAGGCCATTTTGTTGCAGGCGGTCGAGCACGATGCACAGGTGACAGAGGTGTTCCTCTTTTGAGGAGGAGAACACAAGTATGTCGTCCACATGACATACACAAAAAGGGAGGTCCCCTAAGATGCCATCCATGAGACGTTGAAACATTGCCCCAGCATTACGAAGGCCAAAACAGGAGTAATTGAAGGTGTATGTACCAAACAGAGTGGTGATGGCGTTCTTGGGGATGTCTTCTGGGTTCATAGGCACCTGATAATACCCCTTCAGGAGGTCGAGCGTAGAGAAAACCTTCACTTTGTGCAGGTAGGAGGTCACGTTGGCAATGTTTGGGAGGGGGTAGTAATCCGGTTCTGTTTGCATGTTCAGGCGCCTGTAATCCCCGCACGGACGGAGGGAGCTATCTTTCTTCAGAACGATGTGTAAGGGTGACGACCATGGGCTGGAGGCCTTTTGGCAAAGGCCCATTTCCTCCATTTCAGCGAACGTCTGTTTGGCGGCTGCCAATCGTTCCGGTGCCAGACGTCTGAATTTTACGAAGACTTGCGGTCCGGTCGTCTTGATATGGTGATAAATACCGTGCTTGGCAGGAGCCGTGGGCGTTTGGCGAAGTTCTGGACGGAAAACCTCCGGGTACGACGTGAGGAGGTGGGCGTAGGCATCCGTGAGTGCGCTGATGTGAAGAGCGAGGTTAGAGGGGGCGGGTTGAGGAGGTGTCGACAAGTACGAGTCTGCGTTGACCAATCGTCGGTGGGCGACATCGACCAGAAGGTGGAAACGAGAGAGGAAATCCGCACCGAGGATTGGCATTGTGACGTCAGCAACGAGAAACTTCCAATTGAATTTACCGTTTCCGAACGATAATGTGAGGTTCTTGTAACCGTAGGTGGGTATCGCAGATCCGTTGGCAGCTACCAAGCGGACGTCGGCAGATATAGACAGACTACGTCGTGTCTTGAAGAGTTTCCTTGGCAAAAGAGAACGACAAGCACCCGTGTCTACCAAAAATCGCACGCCCGTTCCTGCATCCTGTAAAAAGAAGAAATTAGAAACACGGGAGGCCACCGCCACAAGCGATGGCCTACTTACACGTTTTTTGGCCAATGATAATCCTTGGCATATTTCTCCGCGGCTGCCCCGAATCTGAAGTGGTAGTCGTAAAACTGCGGCGGATGGGAGGTAGTAAGTGGTTGTAGAAGTCGTTCGTTGGGGCGCGAGCGATTGGTGGGTGGTGGGCAGCTTTGTCGCTGCTTCGTCACGTCACGGGGTAGGCGTGTATGCCCTACGGCATTCATGTCAGCTTCTGTTGACGTTGAATAGGCATCCTCTTCGTCAGGGGTGGAGGTGTTGATGGAGGTCTTGAAGTGGCTGTCCATAAGGGCGTCGGCTTTGGTCATCAAGTCCTTTATGGGTAAACTATCGACATCGGGTATGGCAGCGCGTACAGGTTCGGGTAAACGGCGTATCCAAAGGGCACGAAGTAGGTTCAACTCACGAGGAGAGCCGTCTGCGGTAGGTTGAAGGCGAGCGATACTGGTCATTCCCTGAGGGCAAGCGAAGCCCTTTGGTCCCCCAACGGTTGTTGCGAGAGCTGAAAAAGCTTTGCTATATGGGCGGCTGGTGACGGCGAGTACTGCTGCAGAAGGTATGTTTTGAGGGCGTCATACGCTATTGGGGTGTCTCCTTGTTCACAAAGCCAGTCGGATATTTCTGAGAAGGTGTTCCCGGGTATCGCCGCGAGAACAAAATCCGCTTTGGTGGTTGAGCGAGTCACGCCACTGATACGAAACTGGACTCCTGCACGCTGAAACCAAGCAAACGCCTATCCGCTGGAAAACGATGAAAGTTTGAATGGAGCGGCCGCAGCACCAACTGCCGTCGAGTCCGCCATAGTACCAACGATGAAGGGGCGAGGGGGTGGGGTTGGAAGGCGGTGGAAGCGAGTCGACTTCCGGGGTCACCAATGTGACGGGCCGAGAGAGGGTTGTGAACTCAAAGGCAGGATGCAATCAACTGAGTTGTTTATTAAGGAACACTCTCCTTTATATACAAAACCTCAAGGCAACAGGACATAACATGTTCGAGAGACAGACAATGTTACAGAGCAAAACCGGAGACATGATCATTCAGGTTCTTTTTAGTGCGAGGGAAGAGCGCAGATACAATCATAATATATACAAAATAATTATGTACAATTGTGTGACACACAGTTGGTACAATACATATGTATATATGTATATATATATATATAAATCTCTCTCTCTCTCTCTCTCTCTCTCTCTCTCTCTCTCTCTCTCTCTTTCTCTCTCTCTCTCTCTCTCTGTATATATAAATATATATATATATATATATATATATATATATATATATATATATATATATATATATATATATATATATATAATCAAATATGTATATATATATATATATATATATATATATATATATATATATATATATATATATATATATATATATATATATATATATATATATATATATATATACACACACACTTTTCTGACGCTCAAGAGGGAGAGGATGTACTCATGCCTGGCAAGAGGGGTTACCCTGAGAGGTACACTCAGTAAATCACACTCTATCACTGCTTGCTGAAGCTCTGGGTTATAGTTAAGCAAGGAGTGGGGGGGGGGAGTTAAATCTGCGTGTGTACCTGTATTTGTATATTATCTAAATAATTAGGTGTGATTTTGCCGCTTCAGGTACACTACTATGAGATTCAGGGCCTCTGTAACACGGTTTTTTGGACTTTGCTCCTTATCAAGGCATCGGATATAGCTGAAAGTTGACATATGTATATTTTACAACCACACACAAATTTTGTCAGCATTTTCAATAACCTAAACCCGATAGTTTTAATTTTTATAGAGTAAAAATTATCTAGCCGACGCCATGGCCAGTGATAACGAGCCAAGAGTCGAAAACATTCATTACGTAAGCAATGTAAACACCTTTTGACAAAATTTTGCCCCGCCCATCCACCGGACACCCATTCTCCTTCTTCCATCGGCTCTGGAACCCATAACAGTCAAGAATGGCTAGCAGGTTTTGGAATTGCCCCTGTGGTTGCAAAACTGCATTTATCTTACGACTTGCAACTTTATACAGTTTAGAGAAATCCCATGGCCATATTTACTATAGCCTGAATAGGTAATTATTCAGTTTCTAGTTTAAATCCAATGTTTATGGTCTGATTTGTATTTAGCGTAATATGATTATAATACTTGTAATGTCACTCCAGCTTTTGAACATTTCCATTAACTATTCACTATGCCACCAAGAGAGAGAGAGAGAGAGAGAGAGAGAGAGAGAGAGAGATTGTATGTAAACAGTCTTGATATAACTATTTTTGTTAAAATGAGAATTTTGTGCTAAACTCTCCATCAGACCAACGGATCATCCGATATAATTTTTTTTTTCTTCTTCTTAGGCCGTACGACCGTGTTGGCTATGTTTTGGGCATGACTGCATTTTGTAAATAAATCATGAATAGTTTTAGGAGTTTTATTTGTACATCTTATGGGAATTTGTAGGAGTAAAGTGAACATAATTCATTTATCTTTTAAAATAATTACTGCATGTAGCAAAACAAATAGTAGTAAAGATGATAATGCAATGAAGGAATGATACCAAACTTTATCTTTAGCTTCAACATCGGCAATAACATACCCAGTTGCCATAAATTTGTCAGCTTAATGAAATAGCCTATCATCTAATATAAAACTTAAATTCTGAGGAGGCCATGGCTTATTGCACAGTGAAAAAAAATGACACAGACTTTATGAATGGCGGAACGATACATAAATGTGGGTGGGGTATCTGTGCTAGCGTAGTAATACTACTGTAGCAGCAATGCCGCAACAGTAGTATACATGAATTGAACGTTTAGGCCAACTGCTGGGATCCTTGAGGATCATTTAGCACTTCTTACAACTACTTGAGAAATAAGTTTTTATAGTCAGAATTTTAATTTTCTGATCCAACAATGCCCATGATAGCCTTCAGTGTTATCCAGAATTATAACGAGGCTAAAGTGGGTGGAGCCTCATGAAGTCATCATTCTGACGATAATTATTGGTGAAAGTTTAAAGCAAAATACAGTACCGGCTATTTTTTTTTTTTTACAGTAAATAGATCGGTAGATAGACAATAAATGAAAATTGCTTGACATTGGATATAGCAGTTATCAAATCAAGCTTGTCTACTACGTTTTTGAAAATTACCAACTATTCCCTACACCTTGTCAGTATGATTGTGAGCTATAAAGTAGACTGTAATTTCTTAGGAAACTTATTTTGGGAGTTAGACAAATAATCGAAGTGTTTTTGTATTTATTAACATATTTTGTTCGTTTGTTCATTATGACAATTATCAGTGGAGAGGTTTCAGAGTTCAAAAAGGTGTACTGCTTTGCCTTTATTTACACTTTTGTGTTATTGTTGGCAGAGGTATAGCCTTCGTTACGTATAACCAATCATCGATCGAGAAAGAGAGAAGAAATGCCGTCATAAGTTACGTAACGAGTGCGTTCGAAACCTTTTCTCTGAGTAAGTTGGCCCGTCTTCAAAAATCGTCACTTTTACTTAATAAAGTACCAAATTTATTCAACCTACGTAATGCAGAATATAGTCAAAATTTATGTGTAGATATAATGTGCATTCTGAATAAGCGTTATATTTATGAAATTCATAGAAAAAAAGTTATTGCGAAAAAACCGTGTTACAGAGGCCCTGAATCTCATAGTAGTCTGGTGAAGAGATTCTTTAAATAGAAAATCTCACAAATTTGCCGATTATTCATTCACCTTGAATGAATTAAAGTTTGAGCGAAATTATTAATTTTCCCAAGTAATTAAAACATGAAACCCGTAAGTCCAAATTAGCATTAATCGCTGTTCCACATTTTAGTCAAATAAAAATTAGTTCTTTACTTTGTGAGAATGCGCTGTATTATGTTTTGTTTAATATATATTTCATTATTTAATAAGGACTTCTATTACTACTTTATTAATTCTAGAGCAAAAAATTTAAAAAAATTCTGTTAGGAATATATAGATAATTGAAATGGATAATTATATTCCCAAGTCAGTAGTGCAATGTTTTATATTGGTATTACTGATTACAAAAAGGGATTGTGATTGCTTAAAGAAATAAGAGAGCCAT
>NC_090736.1:127442454-127444954 GCF_036898095.1 Palaemon carinicauda
CATATCATTAACATAATTATTTAGTATTCTGCAGAAAAATTACGGACTGTAGGACTGCTATTAAATATTTTGAGGCTCCTAACTTTACTGAAAAAAGTTATATATGATTCTATGTCATTTTATGTAAGCAAATATTTTAATTGTGACTCGGGACATCAAACCACATTTCTAGAAACTAGAAAGCAAAGGAACCCGGTAGTTTTACTATTTGAATTAAACAACGGAATACCACTGCTAAGCTTCAATCCTCTTCTGCTTCTGACAAATAAAAAAAAAATGCATATATATATTTTATTTTTTTTTTATTTTGGTTCCTGAAATAACTTTTGAAAGATAAAAGAGCAGATGTTTTCGCATTCAAAGTATGATTGACAATTGGGATATTTTTAATTGTTTGTTTCGTGTCTTCTAAATTCTCCGAGGTAAAGACAAAAGTACAAGGTATTTCAAACTGAATCTGTGAATATTTGAGCCGCTAGATTAATCTTTTTGACTAATCTATGTAATGCATATCTGAGTTTGTTTCCTAGATCTGTGGGATATGTCGACATATCTTTATTTAAATGTGTGGTTTTCTTTATCAAAAAAGTTTCCCATCATCAAACAAGTTTCTTCCTAGTTTCAACATATAATAGGGATCAGAGAGGACGCAGAATGGTTGCTGGGTTATTGGATGTGGGAATGATGTTTTCTGATTATCATGGTCTAAAGAGCATCCAAATTGTTTTAGCATTGCCCCGTTTATTGACAGACCATCAATTGTCAATGACATAATAGTATCCTCACTTAGCCCCACTGAAGCCAGAATTGCTGAAGGAAATTTACTCGCTCATGAGAACCAAAGCTTGCAATCATGAAATATCCAATAGTCATTTTCTAGCTCTCATTTACTGAAGATACGATAAATACAAAACATCTCTAGCTAAGGGATAATGACATTATCTATTTCTATGCGCATATCAATAAACCCTTAATGTTTTCCCCATCCATTCATCGTGCTGATTGATTGCCATTTTATCCAGAATTAATAAACAAATTAGAGGTTCATCCATTTCTAGTGTTATGTCAGCTATCATCTTTAATAATGAACATGTGAAATTAGCGAATCTAAATTATTCAAACCACTTCAAAATTGTTATGGGGTGCCTTGGGTGCACTAAACTGGTATTATATAATTTTCGAACATAGCGATACTAATGCGGGGAATATGAATGAAGGGTGAAGTGAGTCAGCTGCATCTGAGGGTTTTTTTCTTTTTGTATTCCGGAGATACTCACAACTACTGACTCATTTCCTGACTTTCCATGGTCCTTGGTAAGATAGAGACAGTGGTTGGGTGCTTGCCATACGCTTAGCGGCGAATATCCTCAAATAAGACATTGTGTGACAGCTCAATGTTGCGTATGTCTCTTCTATTCATGACTGACCTTTTTAACATTAATACTAGTTTCTTCTTCTTTGTCTGCATCTTTTCCAACTTTATGTGGGGTAGATGTTTCTGGCCAGCGTTCTCCATCTACCTCTGTCCCACACATCATCATATATATGCCCTATGGCCATATTGGATATGGCTAATTGTTCATGGCCGGAGGCCTTTCCTGCTGCTAACCCTCCCAATTTACCGGTGAGTATAAATCAAACAATAAAACTACTCAAATTCATGAAATATTTTCAAAGTTTAACTGTTGGGGGAAAATATCCGTGGATTGATTTATTTAATTTTGAATGGAATTTCTGCTACTATTTTCTTGTCAGAGGAGGAAAATATATCGTTCTCCGAAGCGTCACTGATAAATAATACCAACAATTTTAAGAAAACAAGGTATGTACAATCATTTCATCAGTAGGATTAGAAAAAAAAGACATAATGCATATTTAGTACGAAGTTATCAAAGAAATATTTCTATGGAATGATTTGTTTTAAGATTTAATATTGAACAAATAATCTTCTCCGAAGAGTAAATAATAATTGATAATTACATATCTCCCTACTTACAGATATGTATCCGCTTCATGTAGGAAAACTAATAATATATAAATCTATCGACCGTATCGGTGCATCCTATGTTTTATAAGCATTCAGTATTTATAGTTGATGTTTTTAGTATGTTTTTTCTACATTTATTTTATTTACCACTGAGCGACACTTGGACAGGGTAAAAAGCTTCTGTCGATGATTAATCACTCGATTTATCACACACACACACACACACACACACACACACACACACACACACATATATATATATATATATATATATATATATATATATATATATATACATCTATATATATATATATATATATATATATATATATATATATATATATATATATATATATATATATATATATATATATATATATATATATATATATATATATATATATATAGTTACTCCTCTATGTAAATGTTTGTGGTAGATCAAGTCCAACTGATTACCGGCCAATTTCCATAACTCCCATTTTATCTAAAGTTTTTGAACGTCTTCTTGCAAAA
>NC_090736.1:127449954-127452248 GCF_036898095.1 Palaemon carinicauda
AACTTATCTTGTGAAATACAACATGATATAATGATTTCATTGCCATTGTTTGTGTAATTATTTGGTTGTATAACTGTCTCTGTATTTGTGATTCACATAATTAAGAAAATGACCCAATCTTATGAAATTGATTGGGGTGATTAGCCATGATCGAAGGACAACTTGATTGGATGTCGGATGTGATTAGGTCAAAGGTCAGGGTCAAGGTAACGGGAAGGTAAAAAATCATCTGGCTCTGTCATGGTCAAATTTTATCCGATTTGCATAATTCATTTCATCTATTATTCTTTTGGATGTCTTATTTCGTTTTTACCTTTTGATGGTGAAGGTATGTGCTCTACCTAGTGGCCGTTCCAGTTTTAGTATTGAAATTCTAAGTTAGTAAGCCTACATCTCATTATTTTTATGACTGAAAGCCTCTATATTTCTTTTACCTATAGGTCCTATCTTAATTAACACAGTAATTACCATAGTAATAATAATACCAGTAATGAAAATAATTATTAATTTTCAAAATAACTTTTATAAATGATTTATGTAGCGAATGCCAATTAAATCTCATAAATGTTGTTCGTTATTGGCATAACAAGTTGAAGGTGAAAATGCTATATGCAAGTTGTGCTTGAATCATGAAAAGCTATAACCAATTTTTATGGCAACTCTAATTTTAAAGTAAATTGAAAGGTGTCGTCTGCTGTTTTGTGTAATGTTAGTATCAAATGTTAAGGAGGTTTTTCAGTAGAAAAAATTGGATTTACGTCTTCGTATTTTACTAGTTTAATCATTATTCCCCTTTTTACAATACCTTTTGAACTGCATTTGTTATCGCTATCATTTTAATCATTATTACTATTAATGTTATTAGGAGTAAAGACCTTCGACCAATTAAGATTATAATGATCTGCCTCGCTGTCTCTGTAAAGGAGAGTTAACTGATGGAGTTAGTGTGGCAGGGGATTTGGTGTTCACTGAACAGCAAATTCTAATTTAATGCTTTGAAGAGTTATGGAATGGCTAAGGAGATTTATGGGGTTGGGGATGTCGGCCTAAGATATTTTACAGTTATAGGACAGGTTTCTGCTTTGTATATCTCGATTAATTAATTATATTTCTCCAATAGTGATAATCAACTGACTATAGGAGAAATAATCACCTTACTATATCTGATCGTTTTGCTTCTGTAATTTCTATGTTCCATTATTCCAAAATGAAAGTAAATAAATAAAAATCTTAACCTCTTGTTTGAATAGTAGGATTAGGTATAATTGGTATTGAAGAAGATATGAAAGTCATCTTTAACATTCATGGTGTTTATACGAATATTCTTAGGTGTGTCTTATCAAAGATGTAATATCAATTTTACGAGTTGTATATAATTACGGATTTCAGTGTCATATTTTCGATTTTTTTTTTTTTTTTTTTTTTTTTTTTTAATAAGTGCTGTTATCAGCATTATAGAGTTACTGTATTTTTACATGGTACTCGCACATGTCTATTTACTCGAAATAGAAGTAATGAAGTTTTTTACCCAGAATTGTCTTTATTTGCATAAAATTCTTCGTTACAAAGTATTGGCCCCGTGATTAAAACACCGGTCTGTGACGTTGCAGGATTTAACTTACACAAATACACACACACACACACACACACACACACACACACACAAACACACACACTATAATTCAGATCTTTCCAGACTGTACCATCAGGTGTATAATACTAAGTACTATTGCGGCCAATAGTTTCAATCCACTCCGGGTGAAGTCTTCACATCAATTAGCTACTGGGCATTTATGTATTTAAAGACGGATCCACTAAACCCCCCAACCCCACCCTCTCTCTCTCTCTCTCTCTCTCTCTCTCTCTCTCTCTCTCTCTCTCTCTCTCTCTGCTTAACATATAAATAAATGCAGTCCCTTTAGGAGGACATTCCAAAATCAAACCATTGTTCTCTAGTCTTCGGTAGTGCTGTAACCTCTGTTCCATGGTCTTTCACTGTCTTGGGTTGGAGTTCTCTTGCTTGAGGGTACACTCGGGGACACTATTATATCTTATTTTTCTTCTTGTTTTGTAGAAGCTTTTATATTTTTTATAGGAAATATTTATTTTAATGTTGTTACTTTTCTTGAAATATTTTATTTTTCATTGTTTCCTTTCCTCATTGGGTTATTTTCCCTATTGGGGCCGTGGGCTTATAGTATCCTGCTTATCCAACTAGTGTTATAGCTTAGCATGTAATAAAAATAATAATAATAATAATAATAATAACTAGTTGATCTGTACTGTAATATTTG
>NC_090736.1:127462748-127470248 GCF_036898095.1 Palaemon carinicauda
ATGCTATACTATGCATATCCAGTGATACATAGTTCACTGGATACTCATGGAAATTTCTTCTCTTTACAGGAGGACCCTCCGAAGTGCGGAAATGTTTTCTGCAATGTCCGCAGCAAGAGCCTCTGCGGACATGAGTGTTGTAGGAGACATGCAGCATGCGCTGTCTCCAAGGATGATCTCCAGTATTGGGACCCTCAGGTATGTACTGTATGCACTAACCTGATTACTGAGGCTTTTGATTCCCCTAGAACGGCGGAATCAAGGGATATAGCAAGGGAAAAGCTTCGTACTTGGGTAAGGGGCTTCAAGAAGAACACCTCTGGCCCTTATCTTCCAAGTGAGAAGATGAGGGCGTATCTTTTTCCCCAGGCATCAGCTGATGCAGTGATTCCCCAGCCTTAAGAGGAGATCCCTCAAGATCAAGTCCAGGTGGACGTGGAAGTCGCAGTTGCGATGCAAGACATCCAGTTAGATGACAGGATATCTGAACTGGACGAACGTTTGGAACAAGACCTCTTGGCAGAAGGTCAGGATGAAGTTCAAACCCCGGATGTCGTAGAGGATGAGGTCGACGAGGTGTCGGCTATTCCGGTTCAGATTCCGGATCCTATCCCTTCAACATCGGCAGGTCTCCCAGTAGAACTGGGACAGGCCCTCTCTTCGATTGTTGGAATGATCCAACAAATGCAGAAGGAGAATCAGGAGAAGGCAGCTGCTATGGAACTGCGTATGCAGTCCCTGGCAGAATCACGTGGGCCCCGGAAAGGGCTCAATGTGAAAGACCTTCCCGTATGCTCAGATGCTAACCCCTGGAGGTATGCTGAGCACATGCCAATGACGACTGGAAAGATCGTCATCTCGGATAAGCTGGGTTCAGTTCCCCTAGAGGAGGTGGAATTTTGGCCCAGCAAGGCATCATATCCGGACTGCTATGTCCGGCTGAGAAAAGAACCAGCTTCAAGGGAGGAGACAGAGCCGAAGGAGGTCATAATTATGGACCACGCTAAGGCTCAAGCCCTACTTTCATCCTCGATGAAAGAGAGGGGCTTCTCTAACTCGAAGGTAGCTGCATTGAACAAGAAGCTCCCTTCTTTTGTGTCCTCTCCTGCTAGAGCCTTCCCCTTTTTACAGAAAGGGTTTGCGGCTGTCCTAAAGGCAGTCGAGGCCGGCAAGCCTTGCCCCTCCCTGGAGGAGTGTAAACCCTTGTCGCTGGCCCTGCCTATGGACCACAAAGACTGGAAGGATGTCCATCTGACATTCTCAGTGGGAAAGTTGGAGGCTGATATTGCCGGACGGCAATTCGGCGAGGACCTCCCCAAGCTGTCCGACTCTCTTTTACGAAGAGAGTTCGAGACAAAAGAAAGACTGGCTGCCTCAATGTCTCATCAGACTACTCTTGAGACGATGGCAAGTGACCCCAAGGTCCATGAAATGTTCATGGTAGTGGCTAAGTCTCACCTAGCCACAGTGACGAAGGACCTTTATAGCTTCGTCAGGGCAAGGAGAGCTTGCAGGGAGTTCGTGTTCACCGGGGCTTCGGTGAGACACGAGCCAAGGAAGTTGATCTCCTCCAACATTTGGGGAAAAGACCTTTTCCCTACCGATGTGGTCAAAGAGGTTGTTGATAAGGCCGCCGTGGAAAATAGAAACCTTCTCCAGAAGTGGGGCCTGGCTATCAAAAGAAAATCTTCCCCGGATGAGGGTCCTCAACCAAAGAGGAAGAATATGAGGACTAGGCTACTGTCTCGGTCAGCCAAGCCTTTTAGACAGCAACAGCAACTGCAATTGCCATTGCCTCCAGTGCCCCAGATGGTGGCACAAACCCCGACTACTTTTCAGTGGGTACCCCAGGCTGTGCCAGGTCAGTCAACCACATTCACCCCAATGTTCGAAGGACAGTCTTCTTCCTTTCGTGCAAAACCTAGAGGAGCAGCCAGAGGCTCGTCTAGGCGCCCCTCAAGGGGAAGGGGATTCAGAGGTGGTCGTGGTCAGGGAGGCAAGACCTCAGGACAGCAGTCCAAGTGAAACGATACCGGTAGGAGGGAGACTGATGAAATTTTGGGATCGGTGGACCTTCGATCCCTGGGCCCAAAGCCTACTCAAGAATGGACTGGGCTGGAGCTGGTACAGCACTCCACCCCCGTGCCTTCGGTTTTTCCAACACTCCACCCCCGTTCTGGAGGAGTACGTTCAAGAACTGTTGGAGAAAAAGGTGATCCGAAAGGTGAAGTCCATCAAATTCCAAGGGAGGCTGTTTTGTGTTCCCAAGAAAGACTCGGAAAAGCTCAGAGTCATTCTGGACTTGTCGCCACTCAACAAGTTCATAGTGAATTGCAAATTCAAGATGCTAACACTGCAACACATAAGGACCTTACTGCCCAAGAGGGCATACTCAGTCTCTATAGACTTGTCAGACGCCTATTGGCACATTCCAATCAGCCGTCAACTCTCCCCCTACCTAGGGTTCAGGCTACAACGGAGACTATACGCCTTCAGAGCCATGCCATTCGGGCTAAACATAGCCCCAAGGATTTTCACGAAGCTTGCGAGCGCAGCTCTCAAACAATTACGCCTAAAGGGAATTCAGGTAGTAGGTAGTAGCCTACCTGGACGACTGGCTGGTGTGGGCAGCATCCGAGACCGAATGCTTGCAAGCTTCCATTCAGGTGATCCAGTTCCTAGAGTACCTAGGCTTCAAGATCAACAGAAAAAAGTCTCGACTTTCTCCATCCCAAAGGTTCCAGTGGCTGGGAATCCACTGGGACCTTTTGTCACACAGTTTCTCCATCCCGACGAAGAAAAGGAAGGAGATAGCGGGCTCTGTCAAGAAACTTCTAGATTCCGAAAGGATATCAAGACGCGAACAGGAGAGGGTACTAGGCTCTCTCCAGTTTGCTTCAGTGACAGACCTAGTGCTAAGAGCACAGCTAAAGGATGCAACCGGAGTTTGGAGAAGGTATGCATCAAACGCGCGAAGAGATCTGAGAAGACCAGTGCAGCCTCGGCTACGTACTCTTCTCAGGCCTTGGTCCCAAGCCAGACATCTAAAGAAGTCGGTTCTTCTTCAGCCACCTCCCCCGTCGATGACGATTCACTCAGACGCCTCAAAGGAGGGATGGGGAGGTCACTCTCATCGGAAAAATGTCCAGGGGACTTGGTCCAAGCTATTCAGGACCTTTCATATAAACTTTCTAGAAGCTATGGCAGTGCTCCTTACCTTAAAGAAAGTCTCCCCGCGTCACTCCATCCACATAAGATTGGTGATGGACAGCGAGGTGGTTGTGAGATGCTTGAATCAACAAGGGTCGAGGTCACCACCTCTCAACCAAGTGATGTTAGCCATTTTCCGATTGGCGGAAAAGAAGAAGTGGTACCTGTCGGCAGTTCACCTTCAAGGAGTCCGCAATGTGACAGCGGACGCTCTATCCAGGTTCACACCGATAGAGTCGGAATGGTCCTTAGACGCAGGATCATTCTCCTTCATTCTGAATCAAGTCCCAGAACTGCAGATAGACCTCTTTGCGACGAAAGACAACAAGAAGTTGCCCCTGTACGTGTCCCCGTACGAGGACCCCTTAGCGGAAGCAGTGGACGCGATGTCCCTCGACTGGAACAGATGGTCCAGGATTTATCTGTTCACTCCTCACAACCTTCTGTTGAGGGTCCTCAACAAACTGAGATCCTTCAAGGGGGTAGCGGCAATAGTGGCCCACAAGTGGCCGAACAGTATGTGGTTCCCCTTGGCGTTGGAACTACAGATGAAGTTTGTGCCGCTACCACATCCAGTTCTGACCCAGCGAGTCCAGAAGTCGACTGTCTGCGCTTCATTACAGAAAACCCGGACCCTGCAGCTCATGATTTTCTCGCCCTTGCGGTGAGAAAGCGTTTCAGGATTTCGAAAGCCAGCATAGACTTCCTAGAAGAATATAAGTGCAAATCGACTAGAAGGCAATATGAGTCATCTTGGAGAAAATGGGTGGCCTTTGTAAAGGCAAAGAATCCGCAGGAGATCTCAACAGACTTCTGCTTATCTTTCTTCATCCACCTCCATGGCCAAGGGTTGGCAGCTAACACGATTTCAGTGTGCATATCTGCTTTCATGAGACCCATTTTATTTGCCTTCCAGATCGACCTAGGTAACGAGATCTTTAATAAAGTTCCGAAAGCCTGCGCTAGGCTCAGACCTTCAGCACCTCCAAAGCCCATCTCATGGTCTTTAGACAAAGTTCTTCATTTCGCCTCCCTGTTGAGCAATGAAGAATGTGCGTTAAAGGATTTGACGCAAAAAGTTATTTTCCTATTTTGCACTCGCGTCCGGGGCCAGGGTTAGTGAGATCGTAGCCCTCTCGAGAGAGGCTGGTCGTGTTCAGTTCCTGGATGGGGGGGATCTGAACCTGTTTCCGGATCCTACGTTTCTCGCCAAGAATGAGTTACCCACCAACAGGTGGGGTCCCTGGAGAATCTGTCCTCTGAAAGAAGATGCATCTCTATGTCCAGTAGAATGCCTAAAGGTCTATCTTCGTAGAACTTCAGACTTCAAGGGTGGTCAACTATTCAGGGGAGAAACATCAGGCTCAAATTTATCTCTGAATCAACTCAGAGCGAAAATCACATATTTTATTCGCAGAGCGGATCCTGACAGTACACCCGCAGGTCACGATCCGAGGAAAGTTGCCTCATCCCTAAATTTCTTTAATTGTATGGATTTTGAACATCTCCGTTCATACACGGGCTGGAAGTCTTCCAGGGTGTTCTTTCGCCACTATACAAAGCAAGTAGAGGAACTTAAGAGATCTGTGGTAGCAGTGGGTCGTGTAGTTAACCCTACTGTTTAACTCTGCGAGGAACAGTGGTCTTAATTGGGACGATTAAGTCCAGGGTGAGTGTGTAGGTACATACTGTACTACAAACTAAAGGAGGGCACCAAGTGCCTACATAGACTGTTCCTTCTTTCAAAGGTGAACCTAGCATAAGTACGGACATGTGTGCCGAGCGTTTCTAACGCTAATGTGATTGATTTGTAATACAGACTTTTATGACTTGATACCTCGGTATCTTATTAAGTGGCGTTTAATGGTTTTTCTTTCAGATAAACAAGTTCTGTTTACTATCATACTTATGCTTAAAGTTTTGGGTTATCCTCTTTTATATATATATATATATATATATATATATATTATATATATATATATATATATATATATATATATATATATATATATATATATATATATATAATATATATATATATATATATATATATATATATATATATATATATATATATATATATTTGTTGTTAACCTGTCTGTTTATTGTCTGTCAATAAACTTGTTCTTGAGAACCTTGCGTCTCTTTCACCTGTGTCAATTTATTGGTATAATTGAGCATTTAATTCTATGTATCTTATCTGGGATAATTTTGATAGAATTGTTCTGTTATGCAAGCTATGTTGCATTGGTTTATGTAAGTCCCCTAATGGGAGGACTCCGTCCCATAAAGGGACGAGGGCGGTTTTATTAGTTTCTTCCTATGCGGATATAAACCTTTGTCCAATACAAGTATTGTGCGGATTACTGGTCAATATATATTGACGCAGTGGTTCTATACAAACTATGCTTTAATTAATATAGGGCGAGACCACTATATTAGCTTGCCTGGTATTCATACATAGGTATATGTACTCTTCGAGACTTTTCCAGAGTCTAGTAGGACTCTTCCCTGTAGGGGGTAGGAAGCTCTAACATAGTTTATAGTTAGTGTAAAAGATGTATAACGGTAACATCTTAGGTCTCTAGGTCTAGTCGACCGGGAAAAAATAAACTCCGGGGAGTACGGCATGTTCTGAGAATCCACAGATACAGTAATGCTCTGGTACACTTCCATCAGGACGACATGGCTTGAGCCCCAAAAACGGATTTTGAGCGAAGCGAAAAATCTATTTTTGGGTGAGATGGCCATGTCGTCCTGATGGACCCGCCCTTGCCTTTCTAAGAAAGGGCTGTAGGACCCCTCCCTACATACAGTATCTGTAGCACCTCGTGTACGCTACAAGGAATACAGATGGCGCCAGGATTGGCGCCAGGCACGCATACGAATCGGAGGATAGGGAAGCCTTGGGAGCGGCTCCTCTTTTTCTTTCCCGAATTCGTATCTCGCCAATCACCTCCTACAAGACGAAATCTCTGTCCAGGATGTAGATTGCCATGTGGCGTGTCTAGAATACGTCCTCTGATATGTCGCGATATCCCTTTCACGAGGGATACTCGCTCCAGGAGTTAGAATTCTGGTACCTTAAGGTAAATTCTCTGGGAATATCGCCGTAGTTGTAATATACCCTAGGAAGCTACCCTATAGGAACTTCCATCAGGAAGACATGGCCATCTCACCCAAAAATAGATTTTTCGCTTCGCTCAAAATCCGTTATATATATGCGTTAAAATCATAGGGAAACGTGATGTTCAGTTGCAGAAGAACCACAGGGATAAGGAAAATATGAAATATAAGATTAAGGCCCGACTAGTTTCGTGATAATTCTTCAGAGGGCTGAGTTATTGAGAGATGTTTCTTTACACTTTATAGGTACAGTAAATGTATGGACATACATATAGAGACTTATAGAACAATGACGTTCCCATACCAGCTACCTGAGCTGTTATCTGGTGTTTCCTGGGCGGAGATCAAATCTTATTAGACACCTGCCAAAAAGGGTCATTTCTGGTGACCGGAAAATTCTTTCAATACAATTTCTTTATATCAATAAAGGTAGCCTTATACATATAAATACATAGGCAGAACTTTATGTATATATAAAACATATCTATATATATAGTTGGATATATACATAGACATATACATACACATACACAGACAGGCATTCATATAAACACATATATAATATATTTACAGAGCTATATGCATACGTGTAAACATACAGGTATACATATACAGACACATACATAAACTTACATATACATATATACATGTTTTTATACATGATTAACACGTATAAAGAGTTATGCACATATAACCTTATTACCCTAAACATACAATTACGTATATATCAGTACTTAATCTAACCTAACAATAATTATCGCCAACGTACTTATGTATAATATATGAAATAATTGTACCCAACAGCTTAGGTCTAAATATTAATTTCATATATAGGTATTTATGTGTGTACCCTGAATATATATATATATATATATATATATATATATATATATATATATATATATATATATATATATATATATATATATATATATATATATATATATATATATATATATATATATATAGAGAGAGAGAGAGAGAGAGAGAGAGAGAGAGAGAGAGAGAGAGAGAGAGAGATATCAATATAAATATATATATATATATATATATATATATATATATATATATATATATATATATATATATATATATATATATATATATATATATATATATATATATATATATATATATATATATATATATATATATAGTTATTAT
>NC_090736.1:127475248-127477748 GCF_036898095.1 Palaemon carinicauda
GAAAGTCAGGAAATGAGTCAGCAGTTGTGAGTATCTCACATTCCCGGAACACAGAAAGAAAAAAACCCTCAGATGCAGCTGACTCACTTCACCCTTCACTCATATTCCCCGCATTATTATCGCTATGTTCGAAAACTATATAATACCAGTTTACTGCACCCCATAACAATTTTGAAGTGGTTTAAATAATTTAGATTCGCTAATTTCACATGTTCAGTATTAAAGATGATAGCTGACATAACACTGGAAATGGATGAACCTCTAATTTGTTTGTTAATTCTGGATGAAATGGCAATCAATCAGCACGATGAATGGATGGGGAAAACATTAAGGGTTTATTGATATGCGCACAGAATTAGATAATGACATCATCCCTTAGCTAGAGATGTTTTTTATTTATGGTAACTCCAGTAGATGGGAACTAGAAAATGACTATTGGATATTTCTTGATTGCATGCTTTGATTCTCATGAGCGAGTAAATTTGATTCAGCATTTCTGGCTTCATTGGGGCTAAGTGGGGTTACTATTATATCATTGACATTTGATGATCTGTCAATCAATACGGCAATGATAAAACTATTTGGATGCTGCTTAGACCATGGTAATCTGGAAACTTCATTCCCACATCAAATAACTGAGCAACCATTCTGCGTCTCCTCTGATCTCTGTTATATGTTGAAACTAGTAAAAAAAATCGTTTGATGATGGGAAACATTTTTGACAAAGAAAACCGCATAGTTAACTAAGTATATGTTGGTAGGTTCCCAGATTTAGGGAACAAACTTAGATATGCATATATAGATTGGTCAAAAAAAAAAGAAAAAATAAAGTAACAGCTCAACTATTCAGTGATTCAGTTAGAAATACCTTGGAATTTTGTCTTGACCTCAGAGAATTTACAGGATGCGAAACTAAAAATTAAAAATGTTCCAATTATCAATCATACTTTGAATGCGCGAAACGTGTGCTCTTTTGGCTATAGAAAGCCATTTCATGGAAGAATTTTTTTTTTTCTTACCGAAGCCGAAGAATACATCAGAGGATTGAAACTCAGCAGTAGAATTCTTTTGTTTAATTCAAATAGTAAAACACTCGGGTTCCTTTGCTTTTACTTTCTTTTATATTTTACTTACCTTTTTAATAATTAATTTTGATGTCCTGAGTCACAAAGTGTCTGCTTACATAAAATGACCAAGGATCACATACAATTTTTTCTCAGTCAAGCTAGGAGTTTAGAAATATGCAATAGCATTCTACATGCCGTGATTTTTCTGCGGCTTGTGAAATGGTCTTGGTAATGATATGCAATATGTACTTCGTGAAAAAAGGCTTATCAATAGAATCAGTTCATACACTGACAATATCCAGTAGTTCTGAAAGCGGAGCACATTTAGGTGACCCGTTCATTTCTATCTATAAACACTTCTGTGTTGAATCCTGCCTTTATGAGATTTTACCAGGTGAATTTGGTAGTGAAGAGTACCACACTGCATCTGTCATAATGTTCAATTAACATTACTGCTTAAATATATGGATTTGTTTTGTTAAACTAAAATGGCCTCTAAAGTGTGAATAAATATATATAGATGTCCCTATTGGTAGAATGATAGTTATGTAATCAAGTTTTGGATTAGGTTTATAAGCAATGCTCATCAAATTCACCTATGATAATACCGCCATAGAATTATGTTTCTGTTGTGAAAATATATTTCATCAGTCAGTAGAGCTATCACATGCCAATAATGAGAATTAAAGTTGGGGCGGAAGAAATTTCAGAATAGTTATCTGGGGGAAAGATTTTTGTGAGAGAGACTTTTTCTTTCTAAACTGTATGAGCATATACTGTATACAATATTAAGCCCAAAGATAATCATTTTCACCTACTTATGAAAGTATCTCCAGGTCAGACATTTTTACTACTATGCGCCTCTAAAAGGAAATTGCTAGCCCAAAATAAAATTAAAAGTCCCCTAACTTATTCAAAGCTGATTCATTGCAGTAGCCAGTAGGTAATTTGTCTTTTAGGGCTACATCTACACGTCTTACATCAATCTGACAATTGCTGTTGTTGTTTGTAGTAGTTTCATAGGATGACCTTCTGTCCTCTCAAGCTTCAATACATAGCAGAAATTGACTATATTTATTATGTATTTTTTTTTTTTTTTTGAATTTATAACCTATATTTTTTTCTTCTGTGTGTTACGCTAATGAAATATTTTGTAAATATATTTGATTGTCATAGCGAACTTTATTTTCCTTATGAGGAAAATATAATAAGAAAGTGAGTGATTTTGGAAGTAAGACAGACTGTCATGAGGTGGGCAAAGGAATTGGTCCTTTCTGCCCTACATAGATGATGTGTCAGAACGTCCTTAGACATGACATCACCCCAATTCAACATTCAATTTTTTAACTTATGGCCAAATGAGAGCAAATTACTGACGACTCTGCTAATAAAAATGAAAAGAAGCAATTTCCAACCCAAGGAACAATTCATAC
>NC_090736.1:127482748-127487748 GCF_036898095.1 Palaemon carinicauda
TCTTCACCAGACTATTGTACCTGAAGCGGCAAAATCACACCTAATTATTTATATAATATACAAATACATGTACACACGCAGATTTAATTCTCTCTCCACCCCCCCCCCCCCCCCCTACTTGCTTAACTGTAACCCGGAGTTTCAGCAATCAGTGATGGACTGTGATTTACCGAGTGTACCTCTTACGGTAACCCCTCTCGCCAGGCATGAGTACACCCTCTCCCTCTTGAGCGTCAGAAGAAATATATATATATATATATATATATATATATATATATATATATATATATATATATATATATATATATATATATATATATATATATATGTTTATATATATTTATATATATATATATATATATATATATATATATATATATTATATATATATATATATATATATATATATATATATATATATATATATATATATATATATATATATATATATATAAATATATATATATATATGTATATATATACATATATATATATATATATATATATATATATATATATATATATATATATATATATATATATGTATATATATATATATGGATATTTAAATATATATATATATATATATATATATATATATATATATATATATATATATATATATATATTTCTATATATAATACATATATATGTATGTATATATATATATATATATATATATATATATATATATATATATATATATGTGTGTGTGTGTGTATATATAATACATATATATGTATGTATATGTATATGTATATATATATATATATATATATATATATATATATATATATATATATATATATATATATATATGTCTTATTTATAACTGTAATCGAACAGTTTAACATGTTTTTTCAAAAAGGCCCATAAAAGAAACACAGGAAATATGAATAAATCACACTATATTTCGGTCAATAAACATCGACCCTCTTCAGGATGTAAAGTACAAGTGAGGCTTACAGTGGAGAGTGACGGTTTATATATGAAAGCAAAAGGGTGTGTTCAATTGTTCTATAGTTGTTATAATTGCTGGAAGGATTAGCCAAATTTAATTACATCCAGGTGCGTGTTCTTATTGTTGAGCCGCTTGGAGGAAGTCTTGACCTCTGATGCATGTCTGGTGGTCGGTCTCCGTGGATTATCTTCTTAATGATAGGGTTGAGAAGAGTATTGTCCACTGTGTCAGCTTTCCATTGGCCCCCACATAGGTTCATTGTGTTTGATTGATTTATGATGGCTGATTCCAGGATTTTCCTTCTGTACGGACAGGTACTCTTAAAAAGCAAAGACGACTCACTCCAGTTAATCTGGTGCCCTAAATCCCTAAGGTGAATGAAAATCCCCGAGTTTTCATACCCATATCTAACAGATCTTTTGTGTTCGGATAATCTTTGAGATAGCGAACGGCCAGTTTGCCCAACGTACACTTTTTCGCTATCTCAAAGATTATCCGAACACAAAAGATCTGTTAGATATGGGTATGAAAACTCGGGGATTTTCATTCACCTTAGGGATTTAGGGCACCAGATTAACTGGAGTGAGTCGTCTTTGCTTTACATTAGTTATTCGTAGAAACTTCAATCTTTAAATGGATGACGCATCAAATCTTGATGTTTCAGCATTTATTGAGTTATTGGAATCATAGCAATTGATGAATAATGTTGATTGTGCAATTACTTTGACTGACCATACGTTGGACCTAGTTTTGAGTGACGGAATGAATAACATTATACAGTATTGGATATAATAGTAGAAGAGAAGTGCACTATCTCTCCAGTGCACAAAGTTTATACTCTCTCTACAGAAACCCACAGAGGTGAAAAAACTTTAGGCATAAATCAAAAGTCTCTCCTTTGGTATTCATTGAAGAAGTTACAAAGAAAATAAATGATGATATCAGCATTTCCTACGATCGTAATAACAAACGTTTTTTTGGAGCTATGTATGCTACATATGTCCACTGATGGAAAAGACTATAATTGTTAAAGTCTAATATCCTTAGTTTGATGGGGAGGATTAAGAGAAAATGAGGGAAAAATGTGATAAAAGAAGAATGAATCGGTTAAAATCTAAAAGTACTTGGGTAGAATACAAAACTGCAATGTACCAGTGTAATGATCTACTAAGAAGGAAAAAAGTGAATACTATAAGAGAAAGACTCGCAAAGCAATAACAGACATAATATGATGTACAGTATAATAGCCTAAATGCTATATTGGGAAATGTAAATAAAAAAAGGCTACCAGAGGAGTACAGTGACCAAGAACTAGCAAATAATTTTCTATATTTCTTTAAAAAAAATATATATATTACAAAGACATTCACAAACATTCAACATAAGATTAATGCTACACCAGATACACAAATAAAATTAACGAGCTTGAATAATACAACACAAGACGATGTCACCAGGATTATCAAGAAAGCAAAGAAAACAAACTGTGTGATCAATCCTATACCAATATCTGAAGTAACTGAACAAAAAAACTTTTCTAGTGTAGCTGATGTAATTATGAGAATAGGACAAACAAGCATTGATGACTGCAAGTTTCCCAAATCTGAGAAAAGGGCTGAAGTTACACCGGTTCTGAAAAGTCTTCTAGATGATCAGGAATTAGGCTCGTAAAGACTTATTTCGAATCTATCCTTTATTTCAAAAGTCCTACAATACGTAATTCTTGAACAACTAATTACTTATAAAAAAAAGAAGCTTTGCCAAACAACCTATCTGCTCACCATAAATCATACTACATGGAGACGGCTATCTGTTCTGTTGTAAATGATATGCTGGAAATTATGGTATTTTAACATTACTTGAATTAGAGCTGCTTTTCATACAGTTGTGCATGAACCTGGTCTATCGGTATTGGAATATCAAGCTTTTGAATATCTAAAATACTATTTGGTTGACATAAATTGGAAAACCTTATTCTTAATTTGAACCTATAAACAGAGGGGTACATCAGAGGAGTGTTTTAGGCCCAATCCCATCCAGTATCTATACTATTGGTCTGTCAAAAATACCACAAAGCCATAGAGTGAAGTTTAGACTAGTTGCAGATGATACACAATTCTACTTCTCCATAAATGACATGGACAATACTATTGAAACTCTAAACCTAATTCTTGCTAGTGTTAGGGATTGAATGCCAATCAAAAATGTAAAATGGAATTAAAATAAGACTGAGTTTGTAGTGGTTGGAAAGAAAACTGGGTGATATTCAAATAAACATAAATAACTCTGCCCTGATATCTAGTAAAGTTCTTGATCTGGGCGTATCTCGTGACTGCAACTTGTCTTTCAATGCCCAAATAAATATTGCAGAAAGAAACTGTTGGTCAATATCTTAAAAACATTGTTTTTAAAAAGAAGTACCGAAATTAACATTCTGTAAAGAAACTTGGGATAAACTGGGTCATTACCAGGATTAACTACTGTAACTCCATATACTAAAATTTAACAAAAGTGCAACTTACGAAAGTGCAAAACATAATAAACCGAGGAGCAAGACAGATGAAAGGTGTCCCGCCCCAAGAAAGGATCACTCTTATACTAATTAATCTACACTGGCTGCCTATTAAAGCGAAAATTTACTTTAAAATATGTACGCTAACCCACCAAGGAACAGGAACCGGACTTCGAAAATATCTAAGAGAATTGCTACATATTGTGCAGCTAACAAATCGTGTTGACACGAGAATAGATACAAATAATTTCAAATTATTGGAACCTAGATATGTCTACTGTAGGCTCTGGAGCTTTTAAATTTACGCCCCGAGACTATAAAATAAGCTCCCACTAGACATTTGAGAGGAAACTGAAGACTTTTTGTTTTCAAAGATTTTTGATATTGTGGATTTGACAATAAACGAACATATGTGGGTTCAAATGTCGAATGTTTTCGTACGAATATGATATGATTGTGGGGGTCCTGTAGAGATAAGGTTTCTCCTGCTGCATAGGACCAGAAAAGCAATTGTTAAAGTAAAGTAAAGTGAGTTTTTCTACGAAAAGTCCAAAGGCCAGTCAATTGAAGAAACCATATCTAAATATATATAAAAAGAATGTATGGAATTTACTTATATAAGGTAAAGACTTATAATTGAATAACATTAAAGTGAACAATGCCATTTTGCTTTAGAACACTCTATAAAAAATCGCTATCATTATTGTTGTTGTTGTCGATTATGATATTATTGATATTCGCTTCTAAAATGATCCAGTAATTATAAAAGCTATGTTAAAAATCTTATTTTCAAACTACCGCAAGCAACATGCCACCAAATAGCGAAAATAAATTACAAGTATAAACTTCAACAAAGATCCAAGAACAGACCGCAATTGAAAGATTTAAATGGCTGCGTGTGTTGGACGAATCTGAGATTTTCTCTGTGGGCAGATTGAATTACATGTGATTGTCCCCAACACCGAAAAGGTCATTAATGAAGAAGACAGTTATTTATGGCAGGGGTGAAAGTCGTTTCTCATCTCTGAGTTTTCAAGGCTGCAACAGTAAACATCATGGGACTCAGTGCTAAGGTAGGAACTTTAGAAAATATAGCAATTTGCACCATTAGTTGCACTTTCTCTTTTACTAGATGGTTTTATATATATATATATATATATATATATATATATATATATATATATATATATATATATATATATATATATATATATATATATATATATATATATATATATATATATATATATATATATATATATATATATATAGGTAGATAGATATATATTTATATATATAAAACTAAAAATTTGCCAGAACCATTATGGCCAGTGAAAGTTACACAGGACAGTTGTGAGACCGGCAATGGTGTATGGAGTGTAGACGTGGGCCATGAATAAGACAGAAGAGAAGAAACTGAATGTGGCAGAGATGAGAATGTTGAGATGGATGTGTGGGGTAACAAGAAGAGATAAGATACGGCACGAGGTAATTAGGGGTACCACAGGAGTTAGAGAACTATCAGAT
>NC_090736.1:127492748-127495248 GCF_036898095.1 Palaemon carinicauda
TAAATATGGACGTTCTATCGGCAATTCTTAAATATGTCTTAGCCAAAAAAAAAAAGAAATGGTATTTGAAATGTAATACTCTAAAGAACAACGATTAAATATCTTTATTACCAAAAAAAAAAAATCCATCTTTCCTTTGTTTTTATCTTCCCATTATAACAACGTTACAGCGAGTTATTGTACTTCGATATTTAGTATTCATCATGCAATCTGATGTATGAAGGTGTATGTGCTCGCCACTTGCGAAAGAAGTTTTCCAATCCGATCCAGAGAATGTATTTAACTGATATCAATGTTCGGAAATTTTCCAAGGCGAGAATGAAGCTCATCCAAGATGAAATTTGTTTTGAATAAAAGTTGTATGACAATTTGATGGGCATTTCACAGTAATATATATATATATATATATATATATATATATATATATATATATATATATATATATATATATATATATATATATGTATATGTCATTAACGATAACATAACGATCTACGAAACTTAAATATTCATCGCGAATAGTACAAAAAAAAAAGTGTTTATATAAAAGAATCCCATTCACCACTCAGTTCAGCTTAAATGCATCACACGCCCACCCCCCCTCGAAAAAAAAAAAAAAAAAAAAAAAAAAAAAAAGGTGCATGGTGATTAAATATGATCCTGCTGATGATGATTCGTACCTAAATTGCAGAACCGGAAAAGCCTGTAATTTCGGATTTTTACTCTGCGCTGATTGGATGGTTAATTGATTCCTTTGGGTCACTGCAATGTTAAATACTCGCTCGGGAATACAAATGAAAAAGTGCAAAACTCTCATGAACACATGTTTGACTCTATATGTTTTTGCAAAATTCCCCTATATTGTTTTGAACAAACTGATGATGGCGGTTTAATTCCTGTTAAATATAGACTGTTGAACATTTCATAAACCAATAATTTCATATAGACAGGTTGTCAAAAAGAAATTCTTCATACTGTATTTCATTGATCCTTAATCATACATACAAAGAATTGCATTTATATATATATATATATATATATATATATATATATATATATATATATATATATATATATATATATATATATATATATATATATATATGTGTGTGTGTGTGTGTTGAATGGCAAGACCGAATTACTGAATGATAAAATAGACTGACTCAAATTTAACAATATTTATCGATTACTATGTACAATATACTAACATATTTATCCTTCAGATTTCATGATATATACTGTAGTAATATGATTTGTTAAGGTATGAGTGCTTACAGTAAAGTGTAATAAGAAATTTTGTAATTACCTTACCTTAAAAGCTTATGGCCAATATGATTTATGAACATTATGTCGTGTATATAACCCTTGTAATTGTCGGATCAGGACAACTGCCCCCAGAACAACTGCCCCCTGACAACTGCCCCCGGGACAACTGCCCCCGTAGGACAACTGCCCCCGTAGGACAACTGCCCCCGGGACAATTGCCCTCGTAAAACCCCTGGACAATGGTGTAAAAAAATAAAAATACATAACTAATAAAACCAATGTTTTATTATTGTTAAAAAAAATACATGATTTAAAAATACATTTTAAAAAGATAACATTATATACTAAAATTTGTACATAGATGGGTTGCAGAAATATTGAAAAGGGATTTAAATACTAGAATTTTAAATTATGGGCTATGTATCTCAAAAATTCCAATATATCGCGGTTCTCAAATTCTTGCACAATGTTTGCTATTCGTATGCTAGAATCCTGATAGCGTTTCCGCTTAGGATGTACTGGATGCCCAGCAAGTATTTGATTAATTATAACGCTGGATAGTGCCTGTTCTCTCTTCAACACCCCCAGAAATTTCCATATATTTGGATGAAATGACGTAACGCTTGCTTGCATATGGTTATGCCAGCCTTCTACGGCGTTGTTGTTCGAGGTAAATCTTCAACAACACGAGTATACATACTCCACATGCTTATAGGGAAATGTGGCTGTCTCCTTGTATTTCGACGTCTTCAAAATAATCTATTATTGCATCAGCCTCAGGTGGCAACATCTCTTGTAGTTTCTCAAACACTTCAATAACTTTTTCTGCGGGAACAAACGCTAATGCAGGAATCATACGTATTTGCAAGGAAAAATAGGCGTCAGTTTGGTATTTAGTTTGGAGACCTTCATTTTTCACCTTACGGTATATGCTTTGAGATAAGTAGTAAAAACAATTAGTTCTTCAATGACCGATTATGTAATTAGGAAGAATATCTTCATAAATTGTTACTAAAAAGTAATTACGTAAATGGCAATATGGGGGGGCAATTTTCCGGGGGGCAGTAGTCCTACGGGGGCAATTGTCCTGGGGGCAGTTGTCGGGGGGCAACTTCCTGGGGGCAGTTGTCTCGGGGGCGGTTGTCCTAGATCCGTGACAGGTGAGCAGGCAAAGAAGAAGTACTACGAGTAATACTTAGCTGCTGACTGTAGAGTGAGTCATCTGAGGCTTCCA
>NC_090736.1:127505248-127507748 GCF_036898095.1 Palaemon carinicauda
TCAGCTTAATGAAATAACCTATCATCTAATGTTAAACTTAATTTCTGAGGAGGCCATGGCTTATTATACAGTGAATAAACATTACAAAGACTTTATGAATGGCGGAACGATACATAAATGTGGGTGGGGTATCTGTGCTAGCGTAGTAATACTACTGTAGCAGTAGTACCGCAACAGTAGTATACATGAATTAAACGTTTAGGCCAACTGCTGGGATCCTTGAAGATCATTTAGCACTTCTTACAACTACTCGAGAATTGAGTTTTTATAGGCAGAATTTAAATTTTATAATCCAAAAATGCCCATGATAGCCTTCAGTGTTATCCTGAATTATAACGAGGCCAAAGTGGGTGGAACCTCATGAAGTCATCATTCTGACGATAATTATTGGTGAAGTTTTAAAACCAAAATACGATACCGTTTTTTTTTTCAGTAAATAGGTAGGTAGATAGACAATAAATAAAGATTGTTTGACATTGGATATAGCAGTTATCAAATCAAGCTTGTCTACTACGTTTTTGAAAATTACCAATTATTCCCTACACCTTGTCAATCTGATTGTGACTTATAAAGTAGACTGTAATTTCTTAGGAAACCTATTTTGGGAGTTAGACTAATAATTGAAGTGTTTTTGTATTTATTAACATATTTTGTTGTTTGTTCATTAGGACAATTATCAGTGGAGAGGTTTCAGAGTTCATAAAGGTGTACTGCTTTACTTTTATTTAAACTTTTGTGTCATTGTTGGCAGAGGTATAGCCTTCGTTACGTATAGCCAATCATCGATCGAGAAAGAGGGAAGAAATGCCGTCATAGGTTACTTAACGAATGCGTTCGAAACCTTTTCTCTGAGTAAGTTGGCCCGTCTTCAAAAAACGTCACTTTTACATTATAAGTACCAAATTTATTCAACCTACGTAATGCAGAATATGGTTAAAATTTATGTGTAGATATAATGTGCATTCTGAGTAAGCGTTATATTCATGAAATTCATAGATAAAAAATTATTGCGAAGAAACCGTGTTACAGAGGCCCTGAATCTCATAGTAGTACGACATTTCTACGGGGTACGTATCAGGGAGGATGCTCTCGTTTTCTTTTCTGTGGTTTTCCAGTATTTATAATGAAAACTTCCAGCATTATGGGAGGTTTTCTTTAGGTTTTGGGTAGAGCTCGTATCCCCATTTCTACTGGTGACTAGTAGAGTCGAAGGTGCAAAATCTGTACGGGAATCTCAGCCATGTTAGAGGGACAGGTGCAGTCAAAGAAACCGCAAGCCACCCAAAATGGAAACTTAACGAGTAAGCTCTATTTGACTCGGACCTCCGAGGGTGTTCGAGTCACCATAGCAGCAAGCATATACATCTGTATGTTGGTAATGGGTTTTAAAGAAGGCTTCCCAGCCACGTCCAGCAAGGTGCCATAAAAGAATCCAATCCTTTAAGACCACAGCTGGTGACTACCTTATTGATAACAAAGGAAGCGTGTCTCTTGCCGTCCGTTACAGGAACGAACACGAGTAAAACAGTGCCCACCCATCAAGCACCCCGCCCCATGTAGCTTCCGTAAATACCGAAACTGTCAAATAGCAAACCGTGCCCTAAATTACTGGAGTTGATTGACTCATTATTGCCACTCCAACAGAGCCATGCCTAGGTGAGGCACTACCTGACAGTTCCAGCTTTGTACGACTTCTACATTAAGCAGCTTCCACCCACATCCTACACATAGCTTATAGTTAATTTGAATCTTGTAGATTGATTAATTGATTTAAGGTTTTCGGCATCCTGATGTCTAAGGTCATTGACGCCAAACCTTGCAAAATGCTGATAATCTTTAGTTTAAGTACTAGAAAACCACAGTAGACGACCTATACCACTGATAAGAAAAGGGGAGCAGCAGCCCCTGACACGTCATCCGTAGGACTGCCGTACTATAATATGCATGAATAACATTAAAGAACAAGAGTATGAGTGATCTTTTCTTATTTACAAAAGGAAAATAGCCAGATTACTGAACGCGATGAGAGAAATACAGATTGAAGATTATCACAATAAGAGAAATAGAGAAAATCTAACAAAAATCATGCAACAGATACACAATTCTCTAGCAAACAATAATGATAGGAACATCGGTCATAAGATACAGAAACAAAAAGAACGAATATTTTGCCCTTTAACTTGCATTGCAATGAAGATTAGAATCTTCTAAAATATGCATATAAGAAGTCCATTTGTCGTTTGATTTTATTTCAATATCTCTTCAAAAAAATATTATAATAAGAAACCACTCTAAGAGTGCAGGCCTCCACCACAACAGCTTATTTTCTCGAAACCTGCTTGCATTTCCGATATTCAACTCAGACCGTTGGCGTAAGTGAAGTCTGAGTGACGACCATGTACGAACTCTAGGTTAAGGTTAGAGTTAATTTAGTCGAACGTTTGCTCAACCTTGACCTTGACCTTTGACCTGAACGTTTCGACATAGCAATTATTCCCTG
>NC_090736.1:127515248-127517748 GCF_036898095.1 Palaemon carinicauda
GATCGAAACTTCGTACACACATAACCATTCAATGAAAATCGTAACCATTAGGCTACTCATAGGAACGAAGCTTGGTCAGCAAGTCCAATGATAGAAAAACGTCTTGAAATACTGGTTGAAGATTGTCATATTCAGCAGTTAATTTTAGTATTATTTCTTACATAGAAATGTGCACAACAAGAGAACCTGATGCATCAACATTCAGTGACCATGCAAAACATATTTCAGCAAAAAGACCTAGTAATTTGTGGAATGGATATTCTCCATTAGAAAGTTCATATTTCCTCAAAGAAATATTTAGGGGATAAAAATGGAGGTCACGGAAGTAATCTCCATTTTGGATGCATCCATAGGTTGGAAAAAACAAATGCAAAATCCATTAATATAACTTAATTTCTTTTATAGCTGATTGGGAAAATAGGACAAAACCAAGAATACACTCGGTCAAACAAAAGAAACCCAACGAGTATACAAATGACCTTAGATTTCAGGGTGCCAGAAAACCTCAAATCAATCAATCATAGTATAAAATTATAAAGTTTACCTGATTTGAAAGATGATTATAAATGCGTCGTGAAAAAGATTAGCTTAAGATCAAAGTCTTGATTTTCTTCTTTTGACTAGCGAGGGAGAAGCGTCAACGAATGTTATAGACAGGATTAAACAAGGGCATCGTTGATGATTCTCTCTCTCTCTCTCTCTCTCTCTCTCTCTCTCTCTCTCTCTCTCTCTCTCTCTCTCTCTCTCTCTGGCACGGCCAAAGTAGTCTTAAATCCTCCAAAGGGTAGCTTCAGGCGGGATTTCAACTGAGCCTCGGATATTGAACACCCAGTAAAACGAAAAAAACACAATGAGTATATAATCTCCATCTAATATGGTTTCTGTAGTTGATGACATTGTTCATAGCAAAAATCGGCGTCAATGACCTTATGTATCAGGATACCAGAAAACCTCAAATCAGTCAATCATAGTATAAAACTATTGAAATTTACATAAAATAGAAGAGAATTACAAATGAATCGTGATAATAATTACCTCAAGTTTTTCTTCGTGTGATGGAATAGACAGGAATAAACAAGGGCCTCCATGGTCAAGTCTCTCTCTCTCTCTCTCTCTCTCTCTCTCTCTCTCTCTCTCTCTCTCTCTCTCTCTCTCTCTTTCTGGGGCTACCTAAGTAATCTTGAATCCTTCAAAGGGTAGCTTCTGGTGGGATTTCGACTGAGCCTCGGATATTAGACGTCCCTCAGGATCTCCGTCATGCGCGAGGCATGTTAGTGAAGGATTACCGGAGATGGCCGGAAGGTCAGGCAATACTGATTTCCGATTATCCGAAATCAAAGTGACTCCGGGATGTTCGTATCAATTCATTATGATGAAATTGTGTAATGCCTTTTTGTTGCTCTATAACACCATACCTGCCTTAGAGATTCCTAGAGAATTATATTTATATATATATATATATATATATATATATATATATATATATATATATATATATATATATATATATATATATATATATATATAAATATATATATATATATATATATATATATATATATATATACATATATATATATATATATATATATATATATATATATATATATACATAAATATATATATATATATATATATATATATATATATATAAATATGTATATATATATATGTATATATATATATATATATATATATATATATATATATATATATATATATATATATATATATATATATATATATATATATATATATATATATATATATTTATTTATGTATATATATATATATATATTTATATATATGTATATATATATATATATATATATTTATATATATGTATATATATATATATATATATATATATATATATATATATATATATATATATATATATATATATACATATGCAAGCTGTATCTTTTGATATTTAATTGCATATGAATAATTCAGGGTCATCCTGAATGCCTGGTTCGATCCAGAAACTTTTGAGAAAATTTTTCAGATTTGTTTTATCGTTATAGAAAAATTCCAATAAAATTTACTCCCTCATAGAACATTGCCCCATTAATGTGCATGGGACCCAGTCCCTCTCTTACCCTATATTTATTTCTCTGACCAAAGAAGTTATTCTAATTCCATTAAAATACAAATTGAAACTGCAATGCAAGTTTTCTCTTTATCCCTTTGGGCTCTTGGTAGGTAGTCTCCTATAGTCCTTTTAAGCTCTCAGTCGCTTGAAGGAACTTGAGCAGTGAGAATTTTTAGTTCATGGAAAATATTTCTTAAACGTATGTTATACCCATGAAAAAGGGGTAATTACTATAAAATGTATATCATTTTAAAGCTAAAAACATGTTCTTCTCCAAATGTTAAAATGGGCATGAAAGGATTCAAATTACTGTCTTTTATCATGTTAGTAATATGAGGAAAGAAAAACACAACTAGGTCTGCCTGTTTATTTTACTTAACTAAAATGGAAAATTTTGTATCTAAA
>NC_090736.1:127525248-127535248 GCF_036898095.1 Palaemon carinicauda
TCAAAGCACTCAGGATGCATTGCAGGTTGCCTGGTACAAGTTTTACAGTCCTAAAAAGTATTCAAAGATTTCCTCTTCATTTTCAAGAAATTCCGGTGTTGGCGAGACATGATTAACTCAGCAAATGCGTTCGTTACTAATCAATCACAACTCGGCGAAACAAGAAGTCTGCCCTGTGTATGGTGATCTGATTGTTTTGGTACCTGGGTTTATAGGGGTATGGTATAGGATTAGCGGCTTATAGCGACCGAGAGGATTGTCAACCCTGAATAACGCGAAACAAACAGCAAATTTGGCTGGTTTCCTCGCGTTTTTTGCGCCAAATAACATCGCAATATCTGCTGTTCATTTAGCCAGTTATTCTAAGAAGAAAATTGGCACAAAAAACACGTTTTTTGTTCACAAAAATAACATTTCTTGAAAGATATAAAACCAAGTGTTATTCTGGGATCCTTACAAGAAGGAAACATTATTAGTTTGCATCCTAAAGCAATTATAATACGTGCCGGCTGGGAGCCGGGCTTCGGTCGGAACCTACCATTCGGGAAAGCCGGCTGGGAGCCGGGCTTCGAGCGCAAAGGGTTATATGTAAATGACCAAACAGTTTGGTTAATTGGATTTAGGAAATATTAGTTTATACTTCAAATTTTATTGTTGTTGTGGTTGTTCTGCAACTGAGCTAAGATCGAAGGACATGAATTAAAGATACTTTTTCTTGCCGCACCCTCTCTCTCTCTCTCTCTCTCTCTCTCTCTCTCTCTCTCTCTCTCTCTCTCTGCATATATATAACGGAAATCTATTTTTGGGTGAGATGGCCATGTCGTCCTGATGGAAGTTCCTATTGGGTAGCTTCCTAGGGTATATTACAACTACGGCGATATTCCCAGAGAATTTACCTTAAGGTACCAGAATTCTAACTCCTGGAGCGAATATCCCTCGTGAAAGGGATATCACGACATATCAGAGGACATATTCTTGACACGCCATGTGGCAATCTGCACCCCGAACAGAGATTACGTATCGCAGGGGTCAATTGGCAAGAAACGAAATCGGGAAAGAAAAAGGGGGAGCCGCTCCCAAGGCTCCCTATCTCCCGTTTCGTAAGCGTGCCTGGGGCCAATCCTGGCGCCATCTGTATTCCTTGTAGCTTACACGAGGTGCTACAGATACTGTATGTAGGGAGGGGTCCTACAGCCCTTTCTTAGAAAGGGAAGGGCGGGTCCATCAGGACGACATGGCCATCTCACCCAAAAATAGATTTTTCGCTTCGCTCAAAATCCGTTTTTTGGGCTCAAGCCATGTCATCCTGATGGAAGTATACCAGAGCATTACTGTATCTGTGGATTCTCAGAACGTGCCGTACTCCCCGGAGGTAATTTTTCCCGGTCGACTGGACCTAGGGACCTAAGATGTTACCGTTATACATCTTTTCAACTAACTATAAACCATGTTAGAGCTTCCTGCCCCCTACAGGGAAGAGTCCTACTAGACTCTGGAAAAGTCTCGAAGAGGACATATACCTATGTATGAATACCAGGCAAGCTAATATAGTGGTCTCACCCTATATTAAGTAAAGCATAGTTTGTAAAGAACCACTGCGTCAATATGAAATATCGACCAGTTCTCCGCACAATACTTGTATTGGACAAAGGTTTATATCCGCATAGGAGGAAAACCAATGCAACATAGCTTGCATAAAGGAACAATTATATTAGAATTATCCCAGATAAGGTACATAGAATGAATGCTCAATTATAACAATAAATTGACACAGGTGAAGGAGACGCAAGGTTCTCAAGAACAAGTTTATTGACAGGCAATAAATAGACAGGTTAACCAAAATTATATATATACATATATATATATATATATATATATATATATATATATATATATATATATATATATATATATATATATATATATATATATATATATATATATATATATATATATATATATATATATATATATATATATATATATATATATATATATATATATATATATATATATATATATATATATATATATGTATATATATATATATATATATATATATATATATATATATATATATATATATATATAAGAAGAGGATAACCCAAAACTTTAAGCATAAGTATGATAGTAAACAGAACTTGTTTGTCTGAAAGAAAAACATTAAATGCCACTTTTAAGATACCGAGGTATCAAAATCATAAAAGTCTGTATTACAAATCAATCACATTAGCGTTAGAAACGCTCGACACACATGTCTGCACTTATGCTAGGTTCACCTTTGGAAATGGAACAGTCTACATGGGCAACTCAGTGCCCTCACTTAGTTTGTAGTACAGTATGTAACTACACACTCACCCTTGTATTAATCGTCCCAATTAAAACCACTGTTCCTCGCAGAGTTAAACAGTAGGGTTAACGACGCGACCCACTGCTACCACAGATCTCTTTAGTTCCTCTACTTGCTTCGCATAGTGGCGAAAGAACACTCTGGAAGACTTCCAGCCAGTGTATGAACGGAGATGTTCAAAATCCATACAATTAAAGAAATTTAAGGATGAGGCAACTTTCCTCGGATCGTGACCTGCGGGTGTACTGTCAGGATCCGCTCTGCGAATAAAATATGTGATTTTCGCTCTGAGTTGATTCAGAGATAAATTTGAGCCTGATGTTTCTCCCCTGAATAGTTGACCACCCTTGAAGTCTGAAGTTCTATGAAGATAGACCTTTAGGCATTCTACTGGACATAGAGATGCATCTTCTTTCAGAGGGCGGATTCTCCAGGGACCCCACCTGTTGGTGGGTAACTCATTCTTGGCGAGAAACGTAGGATCCGGAAACAGGTTCAGTTCTCCCCCATCCAGGAACTGAACACGACCTGCCTCTCTCGAGAGGGCTACAATCTCACTAACCCTGGCCCCGGACGCGAGTGCAAATAGGAGAATAACTTTTTGTGTCAAATCCTTTAACGCACACTCTTCATTGCTCAACAGAGAAGCGAAATGAAGAACTTTGTCTAAAGACCATGAAATGGGCTTTGGAGGTGCTGAAAGTCTGAGCCTAACGCAGGCTTTTGGGACTTTATTAAAGATCTCGTTACATAGGTCGACCTGGAAGGCATATAGAATGGGTCTTGTCAAAGCAGACTTACACACTGAAATCGTGTTAGCTGCCAATCCTTGACCATATTGCCTTCTAGTAGATTTGCACTTATATTCCTCTAGGAAGTCTATGCTGGCTTTCGAAATCCCGAAACGCTTTCTCACCGCTAGGGAGAGAAAATCATGAGCTGCAGGGTCCGGGTTTTCTGTAATGAAGCGCAGACAGTCGACTTCTGAACTCGCTGGGTCAGAACTGGATCTGGTAGCGGTACAAACTTCAGCTGTAGTTCCAATGCCAGGGGGAACCACACGCTGTTCGGCCACTTGTGGGCCACTATTGCCGCTACCCCTTTGAAGGATCTCAGTTTGTTGAGGACCCTCAACAGAAGGTTGTGAGGAGGGAACAGATAAATCCTGGACCATCTGTTCCAGTCGAGGGACATCGCGTCCACTGCTTCCGCTAAGGGGTCCTTGTACGGGGACACGTACAGGGGCAATTTCTTGTTGTCTTTCGTCGCAAAAAGGTCTATCTGCAGTTCTGGGACTTGATTCAGAATGAAGGAGAATGATCCTGCGTCTAAGGACCATTCCGATTCTATCGGTGTGAACCTGGATAGAGCGTCCGCTGTCACATTGCGGACTCCTTGAAGGTGAACTGCCGACAGGCACCACTTCTTCTTTTCCGCCAATCGGAAGATGGCCAACATCACCTGGTTGAGAGGTGGTGACCTCGATCCTTGTCGATTCAAGCATCTCACAATTACCTCGCTGTCCATCACCAACCTTATGTGGATCGAGTGACGCGGGGAGACTTTCTTTAAGGTAAGGAGCACTGCCATAGCTTCTAGAAAGTTTATGTGAAAGGTCTTGAATAGCTTGGACCAAGTCCCCTGGACTTTTTTTCCGATGAGAGTGACCTCCCCATCCCTCCTTCGAGGCGTCTGAGTGAATCGTCACCGACGGGGGAGGTGGCTGAAGAAGAACCGACTTCTTTAGATGTGTGGCTTGGGACCAAGGCCTGAGAAGAGTACGTAGCCGAAGCGGAACTGGTCTTCTCAGATCTCTTCGCGCGTTTGATGCATAACTTCTCCAAACTCCGGTTGCATCCTTTAGCTGTGCTCTTAGCACTGGGTCTGTCACCGAAGCAAACTGGAGAGAGCCCAGTACCCTCTCCTGTTCGCGTCTTGATATCCTTTCGGAATCTAGAAGTCTCTTGACAGAACCCGCTATCTCCTTCCTTTTCTTCGCCGGGATGGAGAAACGGTGTGACAAAAGGTCCCAGTGGATTCCCAGCCACTGGAACTTTTGAGATGGAGAAAGTCGAGACTTTTTTCTTTTGATCTTGAAGCCTAGGTACTCTAAGAACTGGATCACTTGACTGGAAGCTTGCAAGCATTCTGTCTCGGATGCTGCCCACACCAACCAGTCGTTCAGGTAGGCTACTACCTGAATTCCCTTTAGGCGTAATTGTTTGAGAGCTACGCTCGCAAGCTTCGTAAAAATCCTTGGGGCTATGTTTAGCCCGAATGGCATGGCTCTGAAGGCGTATAGTCTTCGTTGTAGCCTGAACCCTAGGTAGGGGGAGAGTCGACGATTGATTGGAATGTGCCAATAGGCGTCTGACAAGTCTATAGAGACGGAATATGCCCTCTTGGGCAGTAAAGTCCTTATGTGTTGCAGTGTTAGCATTTTGAATTTGCAATTCACTATGAACTTGTTGAGTGGTGACAAGTCCAGAATGACTCTGAGCTTTTCCAAGTCTTTCTTGGGAACACAAAACAGCCTCCCTTGGAATTTGATGGACTTCACCTTTCGGATCACATTTTTCTCCAACAGTTCTTGAACGTACTCCTCCAGAACGGGGGTGGAGTGTTGGAAAAACCGAAGGCACGGGGGTGGAGTGCTGTACCAGCTCCAGCCCAGTCCATTCTTGAGTAGGCTGTGGGCCCAGGGATCGAAGGTCCACCGATCCCGAAATTTCAGAAGTCTCCCTCCTACCGGTATCATCTCACTTGGACTGCCGTCCTGAGGTCTTGCCTCCCTGACCACGACCACCCCTGAATCCCCTTCCCCTTGAGGGGCGCCTAGACGAGCCTCTGGCTGCTCCTCTAGGCTTTGCTCGAAAGGAAGTAGACTGCCCTTCGAACGCTGGGGTTAATGCCGTGGACTGTGTCGACACGGCCTGGGGTACCCACTGAAAAGTGGTCGGGGTTTGTGCCACGATCTGGGGCACTGGAGGCAATGGCAATTGCAGTTGCTGTTGCTGTCCAAAAGGCTTGGCTGGCCGAGACGGTAGCCTAGTCCTCATAGTCTTCCTCTTTGGTTGAGGACCCTCATCCGGGGAAGACTTTCTTTTGATAGCCAGGCCCCACTTCTGGAGAAGGTTTCTATTCTCCAAGGCGGCCTTATCAACAACTTCTTTGACCAAATCGGTAGGGAAAAGGTCTTTGCCCCAAATGTTGGAGGAGATTAGTTTCCTTGGCTCGTGCCTCACCGTAGCCAAGGAGAACACGAACTCCCTACAAGCTCTCCTCGCCTTGACGAAGCCATAAAGGTCCTTCGCCACTGTGGCCAGATGAGTCTTGGCCACCACCATGAACATTTTATGGTTCCTTGGGGTCACTTGCCATCGTCTCAAGAGTAGTCTGAAGAGACATTGAGGCAGCCAGTCTTTCTTTTGTCTCGAACTCTCTCCGCAAGAGAAAGTCAGACAGCTTAGGGAGGTCCTCGCCGAACTGACGTCCGGCAATATCAGCCTCCAACTTCCCAACTGAGAACGTAAGATGGACGTCCTTCCAGTCTTTGTGGTCCATAGGCAGGGCCAGCGACAAGGGTTTACACTCCTCCAGGGAGGGGCAAGGCTTGCCGGCCTCGAATGCTTTTAGTACAGCCGCAAACCCTTTCTGTAAAAAGGGGAAGGCTCTAGCAGGAGAGGACACAAAGGGAGGGAGCTTCTTGCTCAATGCAGCTACCTTTGAGTTAGAGAAGCCCCTCTCTTTCAACGAAGATGAAAGCAGAGCTTGAGCCTTAGCATGGTCCATCACTATGACCTCCTTCGGCTCTGTCTCCTCCTTTGAAGCTGGTTCCTTCCTCAGCCGGACATAACAGTCCGGATATAATGCCTTGCTGGGCCAGAATTCCACCTCCTCTAGGGGAACTAAGCCCAGCTTATCCGAGATGACGATCTTTCCAGTCGTCATCAGCATGTGCTCAGCATACCTCCATGGGTTAGCATCTGAGCACACGGGAAGGTCTTTCACATTGAGCCTTTTCCGGGGCCCATGTGATTCTGCAAGGCTCTGCATTCGCAGTTCCATTGCAGCCGCCTTCTCCTGATTCTCCTTCTGCATTTGTTGGATCATTCCAACAATGGAGGAGAGGGCCTGTCCCAGCTCTACTGGGAGACCGGCCGATGTTGAGGGAATAGGCTCCGGGATCTGAACCGTAGTAGCCGACACCTCGTCGACCTCTTCCTCTACAACGTCTGGGGCTTGAACTTCATCGTGGGCTTCTGCCAGGAGGTCTTCCTCCAGACACTCGTCCACGTCAGACATCCTGTCATCTAACTGGATGTCTTGCATAGCGACCGCGACTTCAGCATCCACCTGGATCTGAACTTGGGGGATCTCCTCTTGAGGCTAGGGAATCACTGCATCAGCTGATGCCTTAGGGAAAAGATACGCCCTCATCTTCTCACTTGGAAGATAAGGTCCAGAGGTGTTCTTCTGGAAGCCCCTTACCCAGGTACGAAGCTTCTCCCTTGCTATATCCCTTGATTCCGCCGTCCTAGGGGAATCAAAGGCCTCAGTAATCAGGTTAGTGCACACAGTACATACCTGAGGGTCCCAATACCGAAGATCACCCTTAGAGACAGCGCATGCTGCGTGTCTCCTACAAAACTCATGTCCGCAGAGGTTCTTGCTACGGACGTTGCAGAAAACACTTCCGCACTTCGGAGGGTCGTCCTGTAAAGAGAAGAAATTTCCATGAGTATCAAGTGAACTATGTATCACTGGGTATGCATAGTATAGCATAACAATTCAGAAAGGAAAGACACACACTTGTGTTTCCCTCACAACCAATTGCTGCAGCCTTCCAGATAATAAAATCGAATGGTTAATCTCTTCTAGAATAATCAATGCAAAGTTTCCAGAGGAAACAGGTGGAGTTCACACCTAAGCAATGATTTTAAAATCCTGGATAATAGACAAGAAAGAACTCACTTTCTTATCTGTAGGGCAACAGAAAAGGGCTGTGGAAGAAAACACAAAAGTGTTAGAACACACAGTGCTGTACCAAAACCTATACTATAGATTTCTTCTTACAGTATCTGTTATACTGAAGAATACTGGTACAGTATAAGAGATTATGGGCACACACCAAAACTAGCTTTAAAGTATACTACTTAACAGCTATAAGGCGGCAGAACGCTGGTTCAAATGCATGTGCCGGCCGGCAGTAACTGCTGGCCGGCAACAGCCAATGTCGGCCGGCAATGACTGCCGGCCGGCAACTACACAAGGTAGTACCCGGCTGCCGGCCACACTCTTGGCAACTGGCAGACAAGGGCTGACATTAGCCAGCTGGGAAAGGTACACGATCGATGCCAGCCGGCAGCAAAAGAACCAGAGGACTACGACTGCCCGGCTGCCGGCCTCATAGGCCGGCAGCCGGGTCGAGTACAGCACTAGAAGAATAACAGAATGGATGCCGGGATAAGAGAGTGCACTACCTCCAAGCCCGGCAATCCGAAAGAGTGCATATAAGGAAGGGGAGAATCTAATTCAGGCTTCCTGACCAATGCCGTCTGGCTCTACAGGCAGGCATGGATGAAGGACCAAGGGAGGTCCGGGCAGCACTCAAAGCAGAAGACCTTTGCCGGCCGGCAAGGGACTGAGTCAATTCCATATCCTAACCTATTCTAGGTCCAGATGTAGAATGACGTACAGTACTGTAATGGCTAGGCCATTACAGAGATAGAGGGGGAAGGGACAAAAGAGGGTCCTACCAACCTTGCTTTAGTGACGGATCACCCGCAGCCAAGAAATTCATCTTAGCCTAAGGGAGATCCAAGGAGGGAGGCCAGCAATACTTGCCAGCTCCCAGAGAACCAAAGCAAGGAAGGTGTTGCTACTCCCAGGGAAAGAATCTTATCCTCCCCCGAGAACAGCAACGAGGACTAGTCTGGTAGATCACAAAAGAAGGAATCATCTCGTACAGAAACCTTCGGTAGTGACCTAAGGAGGCTAAGCCTCCTATGTCTGTGTCAGGCCAGCGAGGGAGACTCTACCCCAAGCCAGACAAACACAGACTCAGACTAAAAACTCTGTTGTTCTGTCCCTCTTGAAACCAAACTTACTGGAACAGGAAGGTACAGTAACACCCCAGTATAGTTTTATCGAAAGTTAATTCAGATAAACCACTTAGGGATTAGCCCAAGGCTTAAACAGAGGGAAAGGGATTACATACCTTCTCCGAAGAAAAGAAAGCAACCGGGGAGTATGAGAAAGTATACTAAGGTTCCATAAGCAGCTTAGCCTAGGCACCAAGAGAATCGATTACCTAAATCACCGAAACTCACTCGTATACTATCTTGGAAATATTCAACATAATCTTAAATGTATAAAAAACAGCCTAAAACTTCAATAAAATTTTAATACACTTGGAAAACCAAAACATGAAGAAAGTACTAGGACCAAACGACTAGGCTACATGGCCTAGCGTAGGCCAGAGTTGGCGAATACTTCGCCAAAATAATACTAAAGCACAAAAGGAAATCCTATGTAACACTAAATAGCTAAAATTTATTAAAGCAAAACAACCGGGAATGTCGCTCTGGCTAACTAAACTTATACCTAGCGAGCGAGAGCGTCCATGACGCCTCCGGTAGGCTACGGCTCTTGTAACAAAGATTAATCCTATTAATCACTTAAAAATTTACCAAGAGCCTACATTTATACATAAAAAAATGGTACTCAACTTATCAGAGGCCGACGAAGTTGGAGAAGCCATGAAAAGCAGAATAAATCCAAGATTTGCGAGAAACACAGGAAAAACACCGAGTTGTTAAGCTACGCAAAAAGGAATAAAGATGGCGCCAGGATTGGCCCCAGGCACGCTTACGAAACGGGAGATAGGGAGCCTTGGGAGCGGCTCCCCCTTTTTCTTTCCCGATTTCGTTTCTTGCCAATTGACCCCTGCGATACGTAATCTCTGTTGGGGGTGCAGATTGCCATGTGGCGTGTCAAGAATACGTCCTCTGATATGTCGCGATATTCCTTTCACGAGGGATATTCGCTCCAGGAGTTAGAATTCTGGTACCTTAAGGTAAATTCTCTGGGAATATCGCCGTAGTTGTAATATACCCTAGGAAGCTACCCAATAGGAACTTACATCAGGATGACATGGCTTGAGCCCAAATATATATATATATATATATATATATATATATATATATATATATATATATATATATATATATATATATATATATATATGTGTGTGTGTGTATGTGTGTGTGTGTGTGTGTTTGTGTATGTGTGTGTGAGTGCGTGTGTGGGTTTGGCTTAATCTATTGCAAATAGGCTGTTACTAAAATTATAAATCTCTACATATCTCAGCAAGTTAGAACATTCTTATTAAAATTTTTATTAGTCTTACCAGAGCATTATGCAACCCAGAGGTAATTTCTCAGAATCTTCTCTAAAGAAATATCCTAAGAGGTGTAGAAAGATATCTATTGCCCAGTTTTTCCAGACAAAAAATCCCGAGCATGTTAGTAGGAAAAACAACAGACCCTTTTATTTTTGCTTTGAAATTTTTCTTATTCGAAGGGGAAAATTGAAGATACAAGAGCCATTCACGTAATCTTCTCTTACCCGATTCGTTTTCCATAGAAT
>NC_090736.1:127540248-127550248 GCF_036898095.1 Palaemon carinicauda
AGCATTATGAAGCTTCATCTATGGTGGATAAAGGGGGAGGGTGGGCTGTGGCACCCTAGCAGTACCAGCTGACCTCGGTTGAGTCCCTTGTCAGGCTGGGAGTTACGTAGGGAGTAGAGGTCCCCTTTTTGTTTGTGTTTTATTTGTTGATGTCGGCTACCCCCCAAAATTGTGGGAAGTGCCTTGGTATATGTATGTATGTATGTATGTATGTATGTGTTATTATTATTATTATTATTATTATTATTATTATTATTAAGCTTTGTGAAAAATATTGTCCCTATATATATATATATATATATATATATATATATATATATATATATATATATATATATATATATATATGTATATATATATATATATATATATATATATATATATATATATATATATATATATATATATATATATATATATACACACACACAGACACAGAGAGAGAGAGAGAGAGAGAGAGAGAGAGAGAGAGAGAGAGAGAGAGAGAGAGAGAGAGAGAGAGAATAACTACAATTCTACCGCATTGACACTGACAGCAGCTATGGATTTCTGATTAATGACGATCTTCCATCATTTGCTTAATGTACCATCATCGTCTTTGTGGTTTCATTTGTGTCAGGAAAGAAAATACGTCACGAAATCCGTTGTACTGATATTGATGGTCCTGTTTACCCGATAGGGGTAAAGGTACATTTCTGCATGTAGATATAGGATCATTCTTATGATTGTGTGTTCGTTATCATCATTAAAAACAACAATAAAATAACAATAACAATAATAATGATAATTGTAATAATGATAATGAATGATATAAACATACATATACCAAGGCACTTCCAGCAATGTTGGGGGTTAGCCGACATCAAACAAATGAAACAAAAAAGGGGACCTCTCCTCTTTATGTTCCTCCCAGCCTGACAAGGGACTCAACCGAGTTCGGCTGGTACTGCTAGGGTGCCAAAGCCCACCCTACCCCGTTATCCACCACAGATGAAGCTTCATAACGCTGAATCCCCTACTGCTGCTACCTCCGCAGTCATATAAGGCACCGGAGGAAGCAGCACGGCCTACCGGAACTGCGTCATAATCGCTCGCCATTAAATTCCTATATATAGCACGCTCTCTTGCCTCTCTCACATCTATCCTCCTATCACCCAGAGCTTTCTTCACTCCATCCATCCACCCAAACCTTGGCCTTCCTCTTGTACTTCTCCCATCAACTCTTGCATTCATCACCTTCTTTAGCAGACAACCATTTTCCATCCTCTCAACATAGCCAAACCACCTCAACACATTCATATCCACTCTAGCTGCTAACGCATTTCATACGCCCGTTCTCACCCTCACCACTTCGTTCCTAACCCTATCTACTCGAGATACACCAGCCATACTCCTTAGACACTTAATCTCAAACATATTCAATTTCTGTCTCTCCATCACTTTCATTCCCCACAACTCCGATCCATACATCACAGTTGGTACAACCACTATCTCATATAGAACTCTCTTTACATTCATGCCCAACCCTCTATTTTTTACTACTCCCTTAACTGCCCCCAACACTTTGCACCCATCATTCACACTGACATACATCTTCTTCCACTCCACCATTTTCTGCAACAACAGACCTCAAGTACTTAAACTGATCCACCTCCTCAAGTAACTCTCCATTCAACAAGACATTCAACCTGGCATCACCTTCTCTTCTCGTACATTTCATAACCTTACTCTTACCCAAATTAATTCAACTTCCTTCCTTCACACACCCTTCCAAATTCTGTCACTAGTCGGCCAAGCTTCTCTTCTGTGTCTGCAACCAGTACAGTATCATCCGCAAACAACAACTGATTTACTTCCCATTCATGGTCACTCTCGTCTACCAGTTTTGATCCTCGTCCAAGCACTCGAGCATTCACCTCTCTCACCACTCCATCAACATACAAGTTAAACAACCACGGCGATGTCACACATCCCTGTCTCAGCCCCACTCTCACTGGAAACCAATCACGCACTTCATTTCCTATCCTAACACATGCTTTACTACCTTTGTAGAATCTTTTCACTGCTTGCAACAGCCTTCCACTAACTCCATATAACCTCATCACATTCCACTTTGCTTCCCTATCAACTCTATCATACGCTTTCTCCAGATCCATAAACGCAACTTAACCTCCTTACCTTTCGCTAAATATTTCTCGAATATCTGCCTAACTGAAAAAATCTGATTCATACAACCCCCACCTCTTCTAAAACCACCCTGTACTTCTAAGATAGCATTCTCTGTTTTATCTTTAATCCAAATTAATCAGTACTCTACCATACACTTTTCCAACTACACTCAACAAACTAATACCTCTTGAATTACAACACTCATGCACATCTCTCTTACCATTATATAGTAGTACAATTCATGCATAAACCCAATCTACTGGTACCATTGACAACACAAAACACATATTAAACAATTTCACCAACCATTCAAGTACAGTCACACCCCATTCCTTCAACATCTCAGCTCTCACACCATTCATACCAGATGCTTTTCCTACTCTCGTTTCATTTAGTGCTCTCCCCACTTCCTCTATTGTAATCTCTCTCTCATTCTCATCTCCCACCACTGACGCCTCAACACCTTCAACAGCAATTATATCTGCCTCCCTATTATCTCAACATTCAGTAAACTTTCAAAATATTCTGCCCACCTTTTCCTTGCTTCCTCTCCTTTTAAACACCTTCCATTTCCATCTTTCACTGTCTCTTCAATTCTTGAGCCAGCCTTCCTTACTCTCTTCACTTCTTTCCAAAACTTCTTCTCATTCTCTTCATAGGAATGACCCAATCCCTGACCCCACCTCAAGTCAGCTGCCCTCTTTGCCTCACTTACCTTGCGCTTTGCTTCCACATTTTTCTCTCTATATTTTTCATACTTCTCTACACTATTACTATGCAGCCATTCTTCATAAGCCTTCCTTTTCTCCTCCACTTTTACCTTCACTCCTTCATTCCACCATTCACTGCCCCTCCCATGCTGCCTCCAACAACCTTCTTGCCACACACATCACTTGCAATCCCAACAAAATTTTCTTTTACTAACTTCCACTCCTCCTCTAAATTACCAGTTTCTCTTACTTTCACTTTGTCATATGCCATTTTTAACCTTTCATGATATTTACTTTTTACCCCCAGTTTTATTAGCTCTTCAACCCTCACTAGCTCCCTTTTACATCCACCTACTCTATTCCCCTACTCTTTTGCTACAACTAATTTTCCTTCCACCAAAAAAATGATCTGACATACCGTTAGCCATACCCCTAAACACGTGCACGTCTTTCAATCTTCCAAACATTCTTTTAGTTATCAACACATAATCCATTAACCCTGGATAGGTACGGTCCTCGGACACCCCTTTAAGGGTATACTCGGACGCGAACGACCCCGACGCCAAAAGAAATTCTTGAAAAATCAGTTTTTGCAGTAACCTCCTTTTTTCTTTTGCCAAAAAAAACTTCAATGAATGCTTAAAACAACTGTAAAGATAAATACTACTCATCTGCAGAAAAACTATTTATTATAAATATTTTAAAAAATTAAGTAGAAAAAAAAAAGACCTGACATAAAAATTCATAAAAAAAAAGTTTATACATATATACACAAATCCTTTTAGGAATTGATTCTTGAATGTTTAGGACACATCTTGATGTATTTTGGATGAAGTCAGACCCATGGAGGTGAAGATCTGAAATGAGAAAAAAAGGGTAACTTTTTTTGGCCAAAAAAAATTGTCCAAATTTCATGAATTTTTTTGGGTACCCAAATGAAATAGGAAGTGGCTAATTTTTTTAGGGAATAAACATATGTTATCCTAAAATAGAAATATGTAAAAAAATCTTCATTATTTTGTAAATTACATTTATATCAGGGGCCATATCTAAAGGTAATTTTTTGAGTACTTGGAAATTTCGTAAAAAAATACATATATTTAATATATAATATGATATTTATGCAGGTAAAAATATACCAAAATATCACAAATTCTATAGGGAACAAGAATATATATAGATAGGGCAGCTTACGCTTCGGATATGTCCACAAAATGGCCGCCAACCACACTGACTCAGACTCCCTAATCTGCCACTTGAAATGTAGGAAGGGTATGTCAATTTCAAGGTGTTATTTACTAATCTAATTATTATTGGATATGCATAAAAATTGTATGGTGGGTTGCTGGATAATTGTCGATTATTTTACGACTATAAAATTGAAATTCTGACCCAAAAAAATTTTTTTGAAGGGAAATAAAATCGAAAAAAAAAATGTAAAACAATATTTTAGCTAAAAAAATTTGATGATATTCAATCAAAAAAAAAGTAAACAAAATTTTCCGACAAATAAACATCTAGAGGAATCATTACTCTGTGATAGTTCCTTAGTACGTAGTAATTTTGAAAGAATTGGGAAAAAACGAAAAAATGGCAATCACCGGAAAATCGAACACATACCTATATATACGCCATATCTGGCTAAAAAAAAGATAGGCATGGGTAGCCAGATCATCTAGAAACACTTTCCAACACTATAAAAATATAAGTTTTGCGACACTACTTGCCAATTCCTTACGGTAACATGACTAAGCAAAAAAATGCAAAACAAATAAAAAGGGGCACTCGTGGAAAAATGGCCATTCTAATATACGGCATTTCAGAAAAAAAAAATTTCAGCTACGTGCTAGGCAAACCATCAAGGCATATTTTCCGACAAATAAACATATAAATGAAATATTACTCTGTGATAGTTCCTTAGTACGTAGTAATTTTGAAAGAAATGGGGAAAAACGAAAAAATGGCAATCACAGGAAAATCGAACACATACTTATATATACGCCATATCTGGCTAAAAAAAAATAGGCATGGGTAGCCAGATCATCTAGAAACACTTTCCAACACTATAAAAATATAAGTTTTGCGACACTACTTGCCAATTCCTTACGGTAACATGACTAAGCAAAAAAAATGCAAAACAAATAAAAAGGGGCACTCGCGGAAAAATGCCCAACATTCTAATATACGGCATCTCAGATAAAAAAAAAAGACATGCACGTGTTAGCCCAACCATCAAGGCACACTTTCTAACACATAAACATGAAAAAAAAATCAATAATATACGGCAATTCCTTACTACGTAGTAAATTTTTACAAATATTGAAAAAAAACAGAAATTGGCAACCGCAGTTAAATACCCAATATACCAATAACTACGTCGTATCTGACAAAAACAAAATCACGCATGGGTAGCCAGATCATCTAGACACACTTTCCAACATTAAAAAAGCAAAAGTTTTACGACACTATTTCGCAATATCTTACGGAAAAATGACTTGGCAAAAAAATTAAAAAAAATTAAAAAGGGACACTCGCGGTAAAATGCCCGACATTCTAATATACGACATCTCAGATAAAAAAAAAGACATGCACGTGTTAGCCCAACCATCAAGGCACACTTTCTAACACATAAACATGAAAAAAAAATGAATAATATACGGCAATTCCTTACTACGTAGTAATTTTTACAAATATTGAAAAAAAAACAGAAATTGGTAACCGCAGTTAAATACCCAATATACCAATAACTACGTCGTATCTGACAAAAACAAAGTCATGCATGGGTAGCCAGATCATCTAGACACACTTTCCAACACTAAACAAGCAAAAGTTTTACGACACTATTTGGCAATATCTTACGGAAAAATGACTTGGCAAAAAAATGAAAAAAAATGAAAAAGGGGCACTCGCGGTAAAATGGTCCTCGTGGTGATGAACGACATTTTAACTAAAAAAAAAAACATGCACATGGTAGCCAAACAATCCACCAAGACTTTCCACAACTGATAACCTATACAAGTTGCACCATTCTACGACAATTTCATAATACGTAATAACTTTGATAATTATGCAAACTACCTCAGAAGGGTAAACTCGGACGCGAACGACCCCGACGCGTCTCAGAAATCGGGGAAGGAGTACAGCTACAGCAATGCACATCTGGACACTACTAGAGCGTGTAGGGGAGACACCTCCTGCAGGTCGATCACCCACAAATTCAGTCACAGGGGTGAGTCACGTGAGAAAAACCTGTTTTTTTTTGACGCTCGGGGTCGCAAACGACCCACCGTTAATGCCCTTTCTACTACTCTTCCATTTTTCACTCTTACCCATGTATACTTGTTTTTATCTTTCTTTTTGAAAAACCTAGAACTTATCACCATCTCTTGTTCAACACACATATCTACCAGTCTCTCACCACTCTCATTTTCAAGTGGTACGCCATACTTCCCAATGACACTTTCTACCTCTCCAGCGTCCACTCTAGCATTCAAGTCACCCATGACAGCTACATAATTCCTTCTACCCAGTCCTTCTACACACCTAGTTAATTCATTCCAGAACTCATTCCGCTCTTCTTCACTTTTTTCACTACCTGACCCATACGCACTGACAAAAGCCCAACATTCCCTACCCAACCTAACCATTACCCACATTAACCTAGATGATATCTCCTTCCATTCCACTACATTACCTGTCATCCATTCACTCAGCAATAAAGCCACACCCTCTCTTGCTCTTCCCCTTTCAATCCCAGACACTCTACCAGACATTTCACCAAACATCACTTCACCCTTCCCTTTTATCTTTGTCTCACACAAGACCAATACATCCATCCTTCTATTCCAAAACATACTTCCAATCTCACATCTTTTACCCTCTATCGTACTACATCCATGCACATTCAAACACCCCAAAATTAGAGTGCGGAGAGTAGTCACTCTCCCCCAGGCTCCACCTCTTTGCTGATGTCTCACAGGATTGTAAATACTGGAGAGGGGGTTCCCAGCCCCCTCGTCCCGTCCCTTTTAGTCGCCTCTTATGACACACATGGATTACATTGGCGCTATTCTAATTGTTTTTATGCCCCCTGTGGCCACAGGAGGCATAACATGATGATGAATGGTGATATTGATAATATTACAGTTTGATAGAACTACTCTTTAGAGTCCACGATTTCAGACCACAAATTTTCAAATGATTGTATATTTACACTTTTTGAATAATAAAACAAAGTAAAGTTAAATGATCAAAATCTGTTTTCTTTTATGTTAGTTTACATAGTGATATATACGGTAATTCTATATAAATAATTAAATGAATTTCTGTCCTCCCTTTGGTACTCTTCCCATCATCCAATACATCCCAAACAATTTGTGGGTAAGACAACAAGGAAACAATTATTAACCAAGTGATAATTAGACAGGGAGACAAAAGAGTGAGAGAGAGAAACTAACAGAGACAAGGACTAAGATAAATACACAGAGTTTAACATACTGAATGCTAGGGTGGACGGAAAGGTAAACAGATCTATAAAGACTGACGGAAAGACTAACATACAGACGGTCAGGATTAAGAAAAAAGGATGGCCATACTAATGGAGAAAATCAGATCGGAAGACACGAGGCAATTAGACAGACAATTAGAGACTAAGATATATCGGTAAATAGTAACATGTATGTGAGAACATATCTAAAGCTTGGAGGTAATCAACCTTAATGCACGTACACACTCACTACAGAAAAATATACATACTTGAATTATAATCCATCTACAAAAGGTAATTATCGTTCTAGATACACGAGACCCAATATTTAGTTTCTTAATCGCAACTTATTGAGAGTAAACTAAAATTTTCGGGAAAATTTCCATAGTCGATGTCTTACTCTTCATTGTTTAGACATTAACTGAATTACTGTCTGACATGAAATGAAAGTAGCAGCTTATACAATAGCTTTTTTATTCCTGTATAATTGTCTAATATTCTGTGCAAGCGAGGCTTTAGGAGATGACTGGGAGATTAAATCAAATGCAACTAGCTTTATTTTGACAGAGTTTGAGTATGTATATAACCCATTCTAGTCCAAAACGGCACAAAAATTTAAACACAATGATGCAGGAACATACTGTCATAAACAGATTATCAATGTGAGGACACAGCGATAACAACTATATACAAAAAATAGAAATATCATTACAGGTTAGGAGAGTGTGTGATACAAGTGCAAGACATGGCTCCCCTGAAAAAGCCATACATGCGAAATAGGGCGCCCTGCTGTTGAGATGCATATGGTAGGCGGGTCATATACTATGAGATACACATGTTCTAAGCTATGAATGGAGACCCAGTCTTCTTTGACACTCATATTGATGAGGAGGGCTTTCGGTGTATGCCGGATCATGAGGATATGGCCGTGTAAGGTATCATTAATGGTGGTTTGATATTGTCGCTGTGTAGGCAAACAAGGGTTGATGAGTGCAGATCTGTTGGTATGTATTACTTTTAAGGTTTCGTATGAAGCACTGGTGCTGATCCAGTCCTTAGTATCTGCACTAATGCCATGCTAAACAAGCATTGTTTTTAGTAGCTGTGTAGCAGAGTGGAAAAAGGGATGTTAAAGGGCAAGAATGAAATCAAACACCTGTTGGTGCATGGGAGAAGGTATCCACAGTCTAAGTGTACCAGTACTGACGTCATAAAAAATGGAGGCATTGGAGTCGTCGAGAGGGATATCCTTCCAACGAAGGCCTGTGCAAGATGTCCTACAAGCTTGGTACTCTAGGTCTTTTCTTTGGGCTTCCGCCAAGGCATTGTAATCAAAATCCCAGATGAATGCGGCTGATATGATTCTTAACAGGGCATCAGCAACTGGATTAATTTCTCTAGGGGTGTGCTGAATGGTAAAATTGCATTTAGTCACAGCGTAAAGATGTCTGCGTTGACAGGCGGACCAGATGTCAGACTGACAAGTGAAGGCGTGCACCAGAGGCTTCTGGTCCCTGAGAGTGATGAATGGTGTACCGCCATCAATATACAGTAGAAGGTCGAGCAATCGGATTCCGCCTTGGACAGTTTTCTATCGAAGAAAGTCAATGAGCGGGGTGAGCCATTAACCACCTGCTCAAGGATTGCCCCAATAGCAACGTTGCTGACATTGGTGAAGAAAAGGAGTGGGGCATATGGCACATTGCAGAAGGGCATTTCTTGAAGGGGACCCTACTTCAGGTCTTTTGGCTTTTGCCCTTTGGAGATGCTAAGAGGGGGACAAGAGTGGCAGTAATGGCTGACAGGAAACGGTGATAATAGTTTATCATACTCAATAATTCTTGCATTGCCTTGACGTTTGAGGGGGTGGGGAAGTACTGAACTGTTTTTTCCTTCTCAGAGATTGGTTGGATTCCTTCAGAAGTAATGCTGTGACCTAAGATCAATAATTCACCGGTGTACACTTGTTGTAACGAACTAAAGGGCTGTTCTGTTGTAGGCAGCCGAGCACGATGCGTAGAGGAAGGAGGTGTTCCATTTTGGAGGAAGAAAACAAATGTAAGTCATCCACATAACATACACAAAAAGGGAGGTCCCCTAATATGCTGTCCTTGAGACGTTGAAAAGTGGCCCCAGCATTATGAAGGCAAAAAAAGGAGTAATTGAATGTGTATATACCAATTGTGGTGGTGATGGCAGTCTTGGTGATATCATCTGGGTTCATGGGCACCTGGTAATACTCCTTCTATTGGTCGGGCATGGAGAAGAACCATTGCTTTGTGCAAGTAGGAGGTCATGTTGGCGATGTTTGAGTGGGGATGGTGATCTGGTTCTGTCTTTATGCTAGGGCACATGTAATCCCCACAGAAAGCCATCTTTCTTCAGAACGACATGTAAGAGTGACTACCATGGGCTTGAGACCTTTTGGCAAAGGGCCAAATATTTTTTCTCGGCGAACGTTTGTTTAGGGGCTGCAAAACTATCCAGGGGCTGTCTGAATCTGGCGAACACTGGTTGCCCCGTCATCTGGATATGGTGATAAATACCATGCTTTGCGGCCACCATGGGTGTTTGACGAAGTTCCGAATGGAAAACTTCGAGGTACGTTGTCAGGAGGTGAGTGTTGGCAAACGTG
>NC_090736.1:127555248-127558375 GCF_036898095.1 Palaemon carinicauda
AGATATGATCCCAGAGATATATATGAAAATTGTAATTGGCGACTTCAATGCTAATGTTGGAAAGAATAATTAAGGTATATAGAGTGTAATTGGTGCTGCGAGTCTTGGCGAAGTTACAAAGGAAGGTGGAGCAAATTTTATAAGTTTTTGTTCAACAAACAGTCTTGTTATTGGAGGTACTCTTTTCCAGAACAAGGGCATCCTCGTATAATCATGGACTTCACCATATGACAATTAAAAAAATTTAATCAATCATATAGTCATTAATAAAGAGAGAAATGTAGGAAGATAGAGAAGTGCATATATTAGTAATGATCACCAGCTCCTCTTTGCCACACTAAAGTTAAAACTGAAAGTGCCCAACAAAAATACAGGTAGAATACCTAGGTTGGACTCAAATAAACTTCTAGAAGATGAGAACAGAAAAACATTCACAATTAAATGTAAGAAGCAATTTCTAGTCTTAGAGACTTTAAGAGACAAAAGCAAACAATTAAGAAAGATGGTGTGAAACTATGAACATATATCAGTCATTTGGTAATGAAGTTTTTGGGACATTCAGTTACAAGAAGAAAACCGTGCGATATTTGCGATTCTTCAAAAAGGAGACAAAGATAAAAATTTATTATTACTGAAAGTTTCCGAAGGAAAAATGAGAATTACAAGGTAGAGCATACTAAGTATTCCAGTACCGAGTGTTAGGTCAAAAGAAAAGCAAAGTATTACTGCAGATAATATTTAGACAGGAAAGCATATGAGGCTGACAAAACTATGAATTCAGGGAGTGGCTATGGTGTAAGAATTGCTCATAGAAGTATTGCTGAAATCATTACTCGGGCAAAAAAGAATATACCCATCAAATAAAGAAGAATGTGTTAAACAACAGAAGATAAAGTGAGGCAACGTTGGATGGAACACTTTAGAGAGGTTATGTATAGGAGAAATGAAGGGAATAATTTGATGGAAATACCTGAATCTGGGGAAGACCTTGATGTGCCCATGAATGAATTAAGTGTTTGAAGTCAAAGCTCTCCTCAAAAAACTAAAGAAAGGGAAAGCCCCGGGATACGATGGAATAACTGCCGAGATTATACGGGCCGAAAATGAAGTGACTCCCAGAATACTTAAAAGATGAATTTGTAGAATGGGGCATGATGAGGCAGAAACTGATGACTGGGAACAAGGAGTGTTGGTAAAAAATAGCAAAAATAGGAGATATGACTGATTGCAATAATTACAGAGGCATCACACTTACATCAGCTGTCATGAAAATATTTAGTACGCACACTCAAAACAGAGTAGAAAGAAAGACTGATGAAAAGCTGAGAGATGAGCAAGCAATATTTCAAAGAGGTAGAAGTTGTAATGCCCAAATTTTCATTGTAAGATATGTTGCACACCATTGTGTAGAATATAAAAATCCACTTACGATGGCATTTGTGGACTATGACAAAGCTTTTGATAGGTCGCATCGGTCAAATTTGTGGAGATTCCGGCATTATTATGGAGTTCCTCTTAAATATGTAAATTTGATTAAGTCTCTTCATGAGCACAGCAAGTACAAAGTTTATGTCATGGGGTCCTATCAAATGGATTTCCAGTGAGCAGTGGAGTACTCCAAAGGATTGTATAATCGCCTATTAGGCCATGGGCCAGAAAGTGAAAACCTCCGCCACCCCCGCCTAGGGAATTTTCACGACCCCCCTAGTTTTTTTCCTTAGGGTGTCCTTTATGCATATCTGGGTGTTTCCAAATACATAGATGTGGCAAAAATGGAAAATTATCTCTTTTTGTACAAACCGCACGCCAAATTTTCACATTTTCAGCCGCACTGACTTTGTGTCGCTTTATTGGCTCTAACTTCCTTAATATTCAAACTAAGTGAACATTTTTGGTACCAACATAATGCTAAGTCCAAGAGCTACACAATGGTATATAATCATGTACATAATTAATAATTATTACGTATTCCAGGGCCATTAATGTACCGCCTACCCTTAATTTTTTTTTCGAAAATAGGCACGTGTAACTAGTTGCTACTGATACTGATAAAATTGTTGAGGCATTTGGTTACATTTCTGTATTTGATTTTGCACATAATCTTATTTAGAATATTAAATATCAGTTTCGTTCTCTAATATCCCAAAATATATGAATTAAGTGACAATAATCAATTGATTGTATAATGGCCACATATCAGCAATACCCACTTTTCTCCGTAACTTCTGTAAATTGTTACATAACTGCATCATTTTGGTGTCAATAGATAACAATATATTCTCCAGCTTTCTGAAATTGTTTCAGTGCATAAATTATGATGTATTTTCATGTCAGGCAAAGGATCCAATATCAACTGGTGATAATTAGTCAGCATGGCAGAACGTCCAGTTAGTTTACGGAAAAAGAAAAGTCAGAGGAAAAACCCTTTGCAGTGTGCCAAAAGGACTTGCATTATACATTTTTCTGAACAGAATACTGACAAAATTGTTCAAGAACTCACTGATGCGAGCTTTGAAAAGATCAAGGAATCAGTGCAGCTCCGCAAAGCTAGTGCTGATGCTAATGTGAGGATGGATGTAATCTGTGAATAAGTTCCAGAGACGCTGAATGAAAATACCCATGGAATACACAGGAAGTGTTATCAAAAGTTTACAAATGTTGGCTTTATCAAAAGGAAAAAACGACATCATCCAGTTGAAGATGACGAAAGGCCTTCAACTTCAAATCGAAAGCGAGTATCATCCTCATCAATTTTATTTCTTTCATATCAGTGCCTGTTCTGTGGAAAAAATAGAAAACGAGACAAGGGTGTCAGAGACTTTCCAACAAAGTGTGTTACAGAAACTGCAGCTGAGTCAATACTACAGGCTGCAAAGCATAACAATGACTATACATTACTTGGAAAGATTGAAGGCAGTGACTTGCGAGCACGAGAGGCACATTATCATAATTCTTGTCACAGAAACTGCCATATGTAACCAAATCAACACACAGGAATCCTTACTGTCCTCAACCATATCATCCTGTATGAAGGAGTTCTCCACTTCAGCTGGGACAACTTCGACCTGTCTGAAGAAACACCATCAGGGACTGGATCAACACATGTAGCACATGGTATTGTCATTCA
>NC_090736.1:127558875-127571375 GCF_036898095.1 Palaemon carinicauda
TATTTTCTGTTAGTCCTTTTAATTTCAACTCAAAAGCATTACAATTTCTCGAGTTTACTATATGGTCATTTGGTTTGTTTAACTTCATGCAGTTAATAAACTTTAGCATTTACGAGTTATATTCATTGGTGGAATGTTTTTCTGAACATTTCCTGCAGACTTTATCATCAGTTTTGAACATGCAATCTTTTTATACATGTCCATACCTCTAAGAGTGGTAGCTGGTGATCACGTGGTATCTACCAAGAATGTTATAACTACCCCATCGCAACACAACTTTGTCATCATTATCGTGAATAGCCTTTCGGTCTTCAGGATCACATTTCAACACATAGCGGTAGTCCCACCTTCAGCATTTTTCTTCAATACCACACTTATCTTCTCTTCTATATTTTGTATTTGATCTAGGTAATGATTTCTTTGAATCAAGGCATATAAAACTATCATCTTCAACATTTTACACATTACATATCATTATTTTTGGTTTAAATTTTACTATTTTTCTCATTTCAGTGTCGGCAACCAATGTCTGAATTTTGTTTGTAGCGTCTTCTCTAATTATTTTGTTAGCAAAGTTTACAACAACATTTCCTTTAGAATTTGACCTCGTGTTAAGTATTGAGATGTCTTTAAGTGTCTGTTCGACCTCACTTTTTCTGTCAGTAATTTTAGTTGTTGTATTTGATTATTCAATTACCAACACATATTTTTCTTTAACCTTGTCAGCATGTCATTTTCTTTGATTTTGGTTCCATAATTGTTTGAAGTGTTGTCTTATTTGATTCCATATTCATGGTAAGATTATCAACTTTCTCAGTGAGGTTTGTTGTCTGGGTGGAATTTGCTGAATGTGTGCTAAGGTCCGTAACTTTGTTTTCTAGTTCAGCTATACTTGCGTCATGTTCACTCAGAGCCTCTTCTTTTATACTCAGTTTTTCCTTCAATTTTGATATATTTAAATTGGCTATTCTGGCTTCACCTATGCAGTATGGCCAAGACCAATTTAGGTTTTTTATTTCATTATAAGTGATACCTGTTGCTTTATACACATATTTCTTATGATAGAATTTATTACAATCACATCCCATATATTTTTTTTTCGGTCTCTCCGTGGTTTCACATATGAGGCAGACCAAGTTAGAGCCAGTCTTGGTGTACTGTTTCTTCTCACTTTGGTTTCTCCATAAGATTAACTAACATCTTTTCAATGAGATTCTAAGCAAAAAACAAATGCTAAAACACAACTCAGGCCGAGTGTTGAACAGAGCTCCGCGCAAAACACGTCTATGCCTTAGTGGCACTCAATCTTCCATATACACCTGATCATGCTGAACCATCACAACCATCCTAGCAAGTAACCCTCTGACTACCTTGATGATTTGGCATTTTATAACTTGATCAAAATACCAAAGGTCTTGAATTTGGATTTTGATATGTAGCCAAAAATTTGACTTTCTTTGTTTGTAGCTTCTTTTCAATGAATAGGACAAAAAACTCATCACCCCTTTGATACGTAGCGAGTGGGTCACCTATAATTATGTCAAATGCAATCCCTCCAGATGCGATGTTGATGAATGGTTCACTGCAATAACTTGGTATGAATTGGTTCACCCAACTATGTTCCCTCATGTTTTAACTTTATGAACATCATTTTCCTTTTTCCTTCATGGGACACTGGATTCTTTGGGGTTCTTTCTCTCAGTATCATACAGTTCTACCATTGCTCTTTAGATCTGTAGGGCTTAGCTCTGTCATGAGATGCCAAGATCTATCATTGGACTGTGTCCCAGTTAAGGCTAAAACCAATATTTCCTCCCATAGTCTTAGAGTCTATTTTATGTGTTTGTTCAATCTTCTGGTCCACAGGTACTTGAGCAAATGCGTTAGACTGAAAAGTGGTCATACTCAAGCAAGACATTGGCACTAGAATTGGTTTGTGATAGAAATACTATCTCACACTAGTAAACTGACAGGTCCCAAGCACAGTTGGTTATATTGTATGCGAAGACCCAAGGCAGTATCTCTCGAATGGAACTCAGGGAAGACTACAGACCTACTTTTATGGTACTCGTATGAATTTCACTAACAAAAAGACCACATCTATGTGTGATTTCATGCATGTAGCCACCTTCCACTAGTCCTCTTACTCCATCTGATATTAACAGGGCAGTGAACGTTATTACAGAGTATATCCAGATCCTCTTGAACAGCTTAATTTTCACTCATTTCATTCTCTTTAATGCATTCATAGAAGGTTTTCTAGCTTTCACCATAACTTCATGTGCTCCTAGAATAATGTTATACTGACGACTCTCAAAGACCCCAAAAACTGTGTCAGCTCCATCGACGACTGCCTCACTAAGAATGTCTAATAACTTGGCACCCTTATATCTCTTGCCAAGGATGGTTTTTGAAGGTCATGTCTGCATGGAATGCACCCATCCTAGGGCAAATATTTAGGAATTCCCCTGGTTACTCCCACTTCTTGAGCTTTGGCATAGATTATAGATACAATGATGATTTCTTCCTGAACTAGCTTTTCCTACATATGAATGGAACACTTCATGAGGGTGTACACTGTGGAGAGCTCAGTGGGAGATACTTCTATGATTGGAGAGCAATGATAACCCTGAGAAATGGAAGGCTGTTGCTAAAGGCTACATTGAATTCAGACTAACCAGGAACTAACTGTGGTCTTATGGGTGTATCATCACCACCATGCTAGTTTCTCACATGCACCCGGTTTTGTCCATCTGCCTAATCTCATCCACATGGATGGGAAACTTTGGAAATCTCAGCTCATGACTTGTAATAGGCATGTTGCCAGGATTGCATGTTTTTGAAATTATACGGCAGTATCTTGCTGGAATGTGAAATAATTGATTCTTTTTCGCTTTCTTCTAATAGACATGATACCGGGCCTAGATATATAAAAAAAGCAGAAAGAGCAGCAGCAGCAACATCAGCAGGATATTGATCCATCTGATTGATGATCCCACTGGTGCAATGTGTAGCACCATGTCTAATGAGTGTATCTTCACTTATATCATAGTTTTCCCTACATATGACAAAAGGTACATTTAGATTTATGTTGGGAAGGCTGTATAGTAGGTCTTCCTCCTCCACTAGCTTCACATATCTTTCTCCCATTGATATCTCCACCTCCTGTATAAGACTGCTTGACAGTGAATCAACAAAGTGGTTAAGTACGTCATCCAGATGAGAGCTTCTTGATAGGTACTGGATTATCAGAGGTAACACATCTGCTTAGGTGTATTCACTCTTCTATCTAAAACACACTGCAGTAGATCCTGAACAACTAACAATACATTCAGAGGGTTATAACTTCCACCTTTCTACCGAAATAGTCCATTCATTATCATATCCACATAGCTCCTGTGCAAGAGGTTATCTGTTAGGTCAGGGACATTTATATTGTTCTCTTTCAGATCTTCAGCTGTTGGTAGCCATTGAATTTTGTTCTGGACAGCCATTAATCCTGCTATGATAATTTGTGAACATCTAAACTCTTGATTTGCCTTTTTGTTTTAATTCAACTCAGATACAGAGGTTGGCTGAAAGCCACCACCTAACCAGTGGATACTTTTTTTTAGAAGAGCATATCAATTTTAGTTTATTTTTGTGGTTGCCATAACGACATTCTGCTTCAAAAGTGTTTTTTTGGTGTCTAGCTATGAGTTTCTCGGTACACCACGGCCAGTCTGTCAGCAGAACAGTATAAGTCTAGTATCATCATGATATTCAAACTAATAAGGATCTTCTCAGATATCCCATGAAGGTGGATTCATATCTGAAATAGGCCCGGTACTTTTCTTTTTAGTCTTGACATTAGGGGTGTTGCTGAAGTAGTTTGTAATATTTCACCTCTATGGGAATCAGGTCTGTGCTTCTTATTCACAGCAAAATGAATCGGTCATCTTTGGTGTCTCTAGCTATCAGTAGTCTCTTGCTTGAATGTTTCGTAATTTATTAAATCAAATTTAAATGATTTCCCCGAGACCTGTTGTTGTAAAAATTGGCCAAATGTGCACATAATCTGACTTTGTGGATTATGTTACTAAGCAATTTCGTCTCCCACTGATACCAACTGTTTATGTACTTACGCCGACATTGATATGGATGATTAAGAGATTCAAGGCTGCTCTTAATCAGCAGTTTTCTCATCAGGTTCCTGTTTGCCTAGGTCTGGTATCATGGATGATGATATCCAACATCAGGGCCTCCTTCCCAGTCATCTTTGAACTGTCTGTTTATAGCCAATTGGCACTGTTCAGCATTTTTCAAAACTGTTGTAGTGAATGAAGCAAGACTACCAGAAACAGACATCACATGGTACAAACACTGCAGAAGTCCCCATAGAGACCAGTGATTCCGACATGTTGACCAGTCAGTCAACCAGCAATAGAAGGATACTAAATAGTGAAATAAGTATATAAAATGCCCAGAAAATTTATAAAATATATAATATACAGAAAAAAAATTATAAAAATTATATAAAATGGTCCGCTTTATCAAAAGCTCACATTTAAAAATTCGTACAAATAAAAAAATAATAGGTGAATGATAAAATATACATTTTGATACCATTTTTGTGGGCTAAAAGTGGAATACTTTTATAATATCTGAAAATTTATTATAATAAAAAAAAAGAATGATACTTCAATATATATCACAAACACTGTGCTCAGGGTGTGAAAGTTTTCCGCTTAAAAAACGTCAAAATCTTGCAAAACGTGATAAATCAAATAAATTCTCATAATAATAATTAGAATTATACATACTTATCCAGTCATTTGAGACACCCTATAACTCCATGAAATGTGTTATTAGCTGACAGATATAAAGTTATGAATTAGGCTTTTGGCCAACTCATCACTAACGAAATTCTTTTCCAAAAATCACCTATAAGATTTTGCCAATAACAATGTGTCTTATATGATCAAGGAATCTACTGGGAACATCAATCTAAAGTTATAAGGGGAGTGCAACAAAATTGAACAAAATTATAATTTAGTGATGTGAGTGACAAGGAACCTCAAACCTGATGTCATTACCTATGGTTCAGTGCTTTTGGGTGTTTTTAGCAGAATAACTCAAGAGTGGCTAGAGAAAATTTTATGAAACTTGAAAATATTTTCATTAACTGATTTCCTTGACGGAATAGGTTTATGATCTAGATTTATTCACACACATACAAACATATATATATATATATATATATATATATATATATATATATATATATATATGTGTGTGTGTGTGTGTGTGTGTGTGTGTGTGTGTATATATGGATAGATATAGATATGTATATATATATATATATATATATATATATATATATATATATATATATATATATATATATATATATATATATATATATATATATATATATATATAGATAGATAGATAGATAGATAGATATGTATGTGTGTATGCGTGACTATACATTATTTTTGTTGATCACTTACCAGGTGGAAGTCCAGAAGGTCTCTTAAATACTAACCACAATAGAGCTAGGGTAGTCGCCAATAAAATGACTTCGATCAGCATCTCCTTGATGATACCTGAAAAAAACCATAAGTTTTCTTTTTATAGATAGATAAAGTTTACATAACTTTTCAGTTACTGACTCACCCCTCTTAAATGACACATAAAGATAAGGCTCATTAGCAACATGTCAGTCCAGTTCATATTTCCTCTGAGTTCTATTCCTAAGTGCCATTATAAATAAAAAGATATGTCAAAGCGTTTGGCGTAAATATTGTGATAAGAAGCCTCTAATTTGAATCTTGGATGATAAGAGTTGTAGATCAATGTTTAGGTACTTGTGTAAATATTTTGGTCATCAATAGAAATCAGCACACCTAAGTCTGTTAAAACACTTATAGAATAGGAAATTGGTTTTAGGAACTTTTTTAAACTAGAGAGGAGACATTAGGGTAACTAATGAATAGGATTCATAGAACTGTAGTCACCAAATTATAACAGTCCAACTGTTAAATGCCTCTTCAATACTAAAGAAATTTTAATATCTTTGTTACAGTGACAGTCAGATAAGCAGAGCTAGTTTATTTTTATTCTTTTTTATTATCATTATTGCCTGGCCTATCTGGTCAGAGGAATGCGTAAAACCCCAGAGACGTTACTGTCATTGATAGGCCTATAGCAGTGGCATTATTGTATCAGAAAACAGTAATGATAATTATTTAAAATAAAACACACCCATAAAGATATTTTTTTCTATAGATACCGTAATACCCTGGTTTACGAGTTACTTCAAAAACATTAATTTCAATATAGGTCCATCAATTTCATTTCAGTATACTTCCACTGTATGAGTCTGGTAGCAATAATTTTTCTATGTATTATACCTCTTGTGAAAAGATACTAGTGAAACTAGCATGCTCAACATATAAAAGAGTTGCACAACACACATAAAGCACCCACACATTGTTCTCTTGATTTCTTTTATTTTCCTTTGTCTTTGATTGCATTTCCCCACCTTGTTCAGACGATTATATCCAGTATTATAAAGTTGTGACAGAGTATAAACAGTATACAGCAACATCTGGTCAATACCGCCAGGATGATCAATAAAGAAGGAAAAAAGGAGATGGTTACGCCTGAGTTGAGAAAGGAATTGGAAAGAAGTATGATAAAGGTACGATTGTGTTGAAGACTTACCCAAACTGCAAAATCGTATATCATTGACAGTAGCAATTTTGAAGAAGACTTAAGAGTAATTAATGCTATGAAATGGGTTCTTTCTTTGAAGATACAATGGCCACGTATTCTAGATGATGTCAACAACTTGATTCTAATTTGGATCAATAAGAAGCAGTTAGCAGGTTAGCATGAGATATGATAGCAGAGTGTTGACCTTACAATGAAGTAGTAGGGTTCGCCGGCAATCAAAAAAAAAACAAATATTCAAAGCAAGCCAGGGTCGTCTCAAAAACTTCATGAGAACAGACATCAAGTGTTGTGTGATATGGTTCATGTCTGATGTCAAGGCATCAGAGAAATCTGTGTCAGAATTAAAAGGTTCATGGATTCAGAATAGTGCATGCTGCTGTTAGTGTTCAGCTGTGACAACGCTGGTCTGATTTCTGAAGAAGGATACCTAAGATAACCTTTATTACTGTAGAAGAAAGGCCAATGACCAGCCAAAAGCCCATAGAAGACAGTCTAAAACTGGTGTTTTGTGCTAATGCCAGCATGATTGCAACGTCAGAACTCTCCTGGCGTATCACCCGGAGAATCCATGAGACTTTAACAGATGCTAGGAAAAAAAAAGGGTACCCTACATGGAGGTCAAATAACAAGGCTTGGCTGATTTGGATTTTGCTTGTCAAATGGGTCAATGAGGTTTTTTATCCTGAGGTCAAAAAGAACCTCACTGACAAGAACCTTCCACCCTAAGCCTTGTTGGTTATGGTCAATGCTCCTGCCCATCTTACAGTCATTGAAGACAAAATGGTGGACGAATTAAAGTTCATAAAGATCAAGGTGTTACCTCCCAACATAACTCCAATTCTTGAACCCATGGATTAGAAGGTGATCTCAAATTTAAAAAACAAAAACTATAAATGTTCCAAGGTCACGGAAGGAACCAAGCTTACTTTGTGAGAGTTTTGGAAAGAACACTTCCACCTTTCCAGCTGCCTGAAATTAATTGATGAAGTCTAAGAAGGGGTGACCGAAAGAACCCCTAACTCTGCATGAGGGAAACTCGGACCTGAATGCATTGCAGAACATGGCTTTGAGGGGTTTAGGATGTGTATGAGGAGGCAGTAACAATGAAGTTGTATCCTTGGGCTCGGTAATGGGGTTGGACATGAGAGAAGATGACATTAGCAATATTCTGGATGAGCATGACAAGCAACTGACCTCTGAAAAATCCTGGAGTTTCATAAGAAAGACGTAGTGGAGGATTTTTCATCTAAAGAGGAGGAAAGACAAAGTGACTTAACCTTTTGCTTCAAGTGAAATAAGGGAAATCTTGTAGAACACATCATTCGGATAAGGCTTCGGCAGAGGGTGAGCAGTGAATAAATTTATGGATTCTGTATTGTTATATCCCATATCCGCAAAATTTTAAAGAAACCACGAGAACAGTCATATCTAGATAGGTTCCTGGTATAAGTTGACTGTAAGATAAGTGTCAAAAAACGTAAATTAAATTATTTTGTGGTTTCATAGTGAGCAATGTTCAGAGGAGAAAACTCTTAATATTTCACCCCAAGTTCTCATAAACTGCGATTTTTCCTCCTCCCATCTCCTGTACACTAGCCATGCCTCTTCTAAAAAGTAAAGTGCAAGTTAATCTTCAACATTATTATTACGTACTGTTCGATATCACTCAATTTTTTTTATGTTAAAGTTTATAATTTTCTGTTTATATATTGAAAGCCTTAAAAAATCAGTGTATATATGCATTTTTGCTGGTGTGAAACATATCTTGTGCCTTTCCTTTATTTCTTATGGTATGAATAATTTTAGTTAGGTTCATTTTGACTTATGAACTTTCCTCTGCAACAGATCATACTCATATACCAATCACTCACTGTCCAAAGGAAAAGGCAACCCTTTTGGCAGATGTGTTTGACAGCAAGCCTAGTAATGAGAATCTCGAACTTCCTTATTCCGGTTTTCCTGAGGCTGAACTAACTAGTTTACCTTTTCAATCTCCTGAAATTAAAGCTCACTTGATGGACCTTGATGCTTATGGAGGTGTAGACTGAAGTGGTATTTTTCCTTTGTTTTTATGACGGCAGATTTCTTAGTTCCAAAATGATCTGTTTTGTGCAAGTTAGCAAGAAGAGGAGCTTTTAGTGTTGTTGGAGAATATATAATATTACTCCATTGTGCAAAGGTGTTTGCGGTACCTCAAGTTCAACTGATTACCGCCCAATTTCCATAACTCCCTGGTTTGCCATTTGGTTTGCCTGAAGGCCTTGGAGCAAGTGATGCATTTCTTACAATCTCCAGTGCTATAGAGAAATCCCTTCATTGCGGCAAGGAACTTCGTATGATTGGCCTTGAATTTAGTGCTGCCTATGACTGTGTTAACCCTTGTTTTCAAACTCAAACAGTTTGAAGTGGGTGGGCCGTTTTTTAGCATCATTGTTGAATTTTTAAGTAAGAGATCGCAAAGAGTTGTTGTTGATGGGCACCATAGCGAGTATATATAGGAATATGATATCTGGTGTGCCACAGGATAATGTTCTTGGACCATTACTTTTCATACTACATACACATGAAATGTGGTTAGGTCTAGAAAACAAGAGTGTTGCATATGCAGATGATGCTACTCTCTTTGCATCAATTCCATCTCCTGAATGGAGATCTGGGGTTTCTGCATCCCTTAAAAGAGATCTAGCTAAAATTAGTGCATGGTGCAAATTATGGGGTATGAAGTTGAATCCTAACAAAACTCAAATTATGATTGTAAGTAGGTCACGTAACATGGCTCTTCAACATCCTGATCTCAGCATTGATTATGTTTTTTTTAACTTTGTATGATTCTCTTAAAATTTTAGGTGTGATTCTCAACAGAAAATTTGCTTAAAGAAACCAATTTAGGTCTGAGTCTTCTTCAATTGCACCAAAAATTGGTTTATTGAGAAATTCTTTCAAGCTTTTGGGAGATCAATCTATTATGAAGAAGTGTTTCAATTCTTTCGAGTATTGTTTTCCTGTGTTGTCTTCAGCTGCTGACTCTCCTCTTAATTTGTTGGACAAGAACTTACGGTCTATGAAATTTCCTATTCCTGATGTAAATATTAATCTCTGGCACCGTCATTCAATTACTTCATTATGCACATTGCTTAAGATTTTTTTTATAACTCTGACCATCTTTTACATTTAGATCTTCCCGGATAGTTCCATCCCGTTCGTAAAATTAGGTATGCAGTTAATTCTAATAGTCAGGCCTTCTCCATCATGAAGTTCAATACTATACATTACTCTAGAAGTTTTATTCCAGCTGTGATCAAGTTGTGGAATGATGTTCCTAATCGGGTATTGAATCAGTAAAACTTCAAAAGTTTAAACTCGCAGCAAATGTTTTTATGTTGAACAGGCTAACATATGTCCTTTTATAGTTTATATATCAAATATCTGTTTTAATGTAGTTAATGTTTTCAAAATATTTCATTTTAACTTTTCATTTCTTCTTATATCGTTTATTTATTTCCTTATTTCCTTCCCTCGCCGGGCTATTTTTCCCTGATGGAGCCCTTGGGTTTATAGCATCTGGTTTTTCCATCTAGGGTTGTAGCTTAGCTAATAATAATAATAATAGTAATAATAATAATAATAATAATAATAATAATAATAATAATAATAATAATAATAATAATAATAATAATACCACTGTATAAATCAGTAATGCTGAATAATCACCAGTCATGGCTCCCAGCAATTCCACCAGAATTCAGTTTCTCTCTCTCTCTCTTTTTTTTTTTTTTTTTTTTTTTTTTTTTTTTTTTTTTTTTTTAGGGTTTCACAGCAATTTTGAAAGTACATATTGTGATGGCAGTTAACGTGTAGGTTAGTTATTCTGGACTAATTTAATATTACAGCTGATATTTAGTTGTAAATGTTAAGATGGATTTTTTTCCCGAATTTTTATCCATACTTTGTGTTTTATGAGGGTTCAACTTCATTCCCATAATCTATACAAAACATTCATTTCAGCTCTATCTCTATTTAGAGATTAAGTAACCAGAGGTATAAATTCAAGTGATGGAATTGATGCAAAGAGAGTAGTGTCATCTACACTTGCAACAAGATTGTTCTCTATACTTAACCACAATGTCCTGCATATATAGTACGAATGGTAATGGGCCAAGAACACTAGCGTGAGGAACACCAGATATCACATTCGTATAGTCGCTATGATGCCCATTAATAACTACTTTTTAAAATCTTTTACTAAATGATTCTACAATAATGCTAAGAAAATCCCCACCTATTCCACTTTGTTCAATTCTAAAAACAAGGGCCTCACGATTAACATGGTCAAAAATAGAAATAAAATCAAAGTCATTCATGCAAAAGCATTGAAAGTTGTGAGAAAGATATCCCATAATCTAAGGCCTTTATAAAAGTGAAACCATTAACTATGGAACAGATGATTACCATTCTCATAAATATCTAGAAGTTTTGCCAAATGACATTAAGAAATTTAACGATTTAGGGAAATTCGGAAGTAGTCACCAGGGCTAAAACTACTAAAAACACATTTACCTAATTGAGTAACGGTACAAATTCTCCAATAACCTCCATATGAAACCTTAAGTTTGTTGATTTTTTGAAAATAGCAAACTGAAGAGCAAAAAAATCACCTGTCTTCAAAAATTAAAATAAACAGAGGAAAAATAATATTTGGGTCTACACCTCGATAAGTATTAGGGTCTAGTGTTTTAATTTCATGACACTGAAAAGCTTAACTAATTAGTTTAGCCTCAGGAAAAAATTAAAGAGAAAGATTGAGTTTCTCATTACTCCGTTTACTGTCAAACATATCAGTCAAAGGGGTTACTTTTTCCTTTGGAAAGTGATAGACAAAGCCAAAACGTAAGGATAGACCGTCATTAAATTTCCTACGTTGTAAGAGAAATACATTCTTTTATGGTCAAATTGCATTCCTTTTTAGTTGCAGCATAAACTCGCCGAGCAACAGCTCTTAACCAACTACTGTTACTCCAAGTCAAATCTGTTCTTTTACTTTTACAAAAATGATTATCCTTCCATTTCTCTAAATAAGTAAGTCTACAATCATCTCTGAATAAAGTTTGTACTTGATTCTTGTTTTTTTTTTTTTTTTTTTTTTTTTTTTTTTTTTTTTTTTTTTTTTTTTTTCGACGCATGCTAAGAAGTAACCCTCCAATCAATTATATTAACAATATCTTCATTCATTTAAGATAACAAGTAGCTCAGTCCCTCCATTTATAAAATTGTAACCAATTCAATGCAAAGGATCACTTAAAATGCTATTCCATCAAGGACATGAACATGTATATACGTTGCGTATATTTTTCCAAAGGCTAGAGAGAGAGAGAGAGAGAGAGAGAGAGAGAGAGAGAGGGGAGTCTTTCTGATGGTTAAGGTTAATTAGATTGCCGGTGATACATACCAAAGTATTTCGCCAATATTTTCCACAACGGAAAATTCAACAGGATCTCAAAATAAAGCCTTCATTTTATCTCCATATATACAAAAGAAGGATAATTGAGAGCGTTAGGAAACACGTGGGCTACAAAAGATTTCAGGAGCTGAGATTAGTGATATAAAAATAATGAAGATAAATATAAAGATAGATATTAAGGGAAGTTTTAGATTTCAGCGGTAAGAGATAATTTGAGGGAGACAGACGTATATCTTAATTTGAAGTAAGATTAGGGCAGTGACATAAATTTTTTATCTGAATCCCTTTGTCATGAATAATAATAATAATAATGATAATAATA
>NC_090736.1:127578875-127581375 GCF_036898095.1 Palaemon carinicauda
AAACCCCAGACATGACTAAGGATATGTGTAAAGCCGTTGTCCTGCAGTGGACTAGAAACGGCTAAGTTTGTTGTTTGCATGCATGAGTGTATGTATGTATGTATGTATGTATTCATGTATGTCTATATATGAGGATGTGTGTATGTGCGTTTTCAGTGAGTGTATATCCACCTTATTAAGAACAATTGAAGGATGAATGAGCTAGTTACGAACATCATGTTTAGTCTCATGAATATGAATTATCATTTCATATAACTTTCCATATATCACTTTATTTTTCTGATCTTCGGCATTGTTTTTACAAAATTTCGAACTGTGTAAAAGCCATTATGACTTTTTGTATACTGTGCTTTTTTTTTTAGCAAAAGTTGACCTTATTATCTTGCAACGCCTGCTGGAAATACCTGGCCGATCAATCAATCACTCATATGTCTCTTTCCTTTTTCCGTGGAGTCTAACTGGACAGACAACAGTAAGAAATTTCAAATATGAATTTTACCCGACGAGTAAATGTCATCATTTCTATTGACGCTTGAACTTCAGCCACCAATAAAGATGATTGATTCTGTCAATATTGATGTGTTGTTTGTCAGTTATTGTGTATGTTGTTATTCAAGACAACAGGTGATTAAGTTTTCTTTTTTGTTTTTCAACTGTCATGTTAGCAAAGACATTCAGGGCGAAATTAACCTATTAGAGGCAATGTAACATCCTGATGTTATTATTATTATTATTATTATTATTATTATTATTATTATTATTATTATTATTATTATTATTATTAGCCAAGCCACAACCCTAATTGCTAAAGCAGTACGATTCAAGAACATGGAAGGCAAAACTTTCGAGAAATTACACAGAAAAGTATCGAATAAACTATATATGAGAAATAACCACCTTTTTATATATAGTAAGACAAATAACAACGTAAAACTGATTAGTAATGAAATAAACCACGAAACAAGACTTTTGTTATTCTATGCAGCAGCAAAGGATTCGCAACAACTTTGATTTTCTCAAGTTACATCGATTCAATTACCAGATTAGGAAGATGAATCCACAATCTAGTCACAGCTGGAATAAAACTTATGGAATACTGTGTAGCATTAAACATCATGATGGAGAAGGCAAGATTGTTAGAATTAACAGCATAATATACCTTGCATTAAACACTGGATGGTACAGTCTGGAAAGATTTGAATGCAATGATTATCAAATTTGTAAAAAGAGCTACCTGAATGATAGTGTGTTTGTGTGTGTTGTGTGTGTATGTGTGTGTGTTTGTGTATGTTAAATCCTTCAACGTCACACACTGGTGTTCATATCATTATTTTGAAACGAAGAATAATTGTCATTTTTCCTATGTCTTAAACCTGTTTTAATGTAATTTGAGATTTTTAGATGATTCGTATTTTTCTTTGATGCCATAACATTCTTAGATACTAATTTAAAGCAATTCGACACATTTGTTTTTTTCGACCCATCTCTTGATTTTTTTCCTAAGTACAATTAACATATTGCTTTTTTTCTCGAATATCTAATGTTTATTTTTGCATAATGTTTATGCTAAATTTCTCCAATGCTCGCTTCACCTCTTATATCCCCCAATTGCTTTATGAATATATAAAAAATCTGTTTAATAAAGAAGTATATTCTTCAAGCGAATCATTTAAATTCTATGCAAATAACGACAATTTATAGTAAAAAAAAAAATCCAATATATCTATTTCAAGTTAATGGACATGTTAGAGTCACAGTCAGAGTATATAAGAATACATTAAGTCATATAATGCTGATGACAGCCCTTAATGGAAAACATCCATCTAGAAATAAGTAATTATATACTACTCAGAGATATTACATCTTTGATTAGAAACATTTAAGACTATTCGTAAAAACACAACAAATGTTATACTGAATCCTACTATTCATACAATATGTTATAAATTTTTTCTTCCTTAATCATGGAATATATTACAGATGCAAAACGATCAGCTTTAGTATGATCATCCTTTCTCCTATAGTCAGTTGATTATCACAATTGAAATATATAATTAATTAATTAGACATACAATGAAGAAGACTGTCTTATATCCGTATAATATCTTAGGCCGACATCCCGCCCATAAATCTCCTTAGCCATTTCATAAATCTTCAAAGCATTAGATTAGAATTTGCTGTTCAGCGAACACCAAATCTCCTGCCACACTAACTCCATTCAGTTAACTCTCCTTTACAGGGACAGCGAGGCAGATAATTAAAATCTTAATTGGTCGAGGGTCTTTTGTCCTAATAACATTAATAACAATAATGATGAGAATGATAGCGATAACAAATGCAATTTAAGAAGTATTGTAAAAGTAGGAATAATAATAAAATGGGTAAAATACGAAGCCGTAAATCCAATTTTCTCTCCTGTAAAACATCCTTAACATGTGATACCAATATTACACAGAGCAGCTAATGACACATTTCAATTTACTTTAAGATAAAAACTGAC
>NC_090736.1:127593875-127596375 GCF_036898095.1 Palaemon carinicauda
GAAGTCTAATCTCCTAGGTTGACTGGAAGGCTTTAGAGACAGAAAGAAAAAAAAAAGACGTGAAGAAAGAAAGATGAATCGGTTACAACCTAAAAGTACATGGGTAAAATACAAACTGGAAAGTATCAATATAATTACCTCCTGAGAAGGAAAAAGTGACTACTATAAGAGAAAGACATAATAAGTTATATAGTCTCCTAAATGGTATAATGGGAAACGTTAATGAAAAAAGCTACACGGGGGTACAGAGACCAGGTATTAACAAATAATTTTCTTTAAAAACAAAATAGAAAACATGACTAGGGCATTCAAAAATATTCAACACCAGATTAATGCTACACCAGATACATAGATAAAATTAATGAGATTCAATAATATACCAAAAGACGATATCACTACGATTATCAAGAGACCAAAGAAAACAAACTGTGTGATCGGTCCATTACCAACATCTGAAGTAAATGGAGAAAGAAACTTTCTAGGCTAGCTGATATAATTACAAGAATAGCAAAAACAGGCATAGATGAGTATAAGTTTCCGAAATCTGAGAAAAAGGATATAGTCACACCGGTTCTGAAAAGTACTCTAGATGATCAGGAGTAGGTTGGTATACACTTATTTCGAATCTATCCTTTATTTCAAAAGTGCTAGAATACGTAAATCTAGAACAACTAATTTCTCACGTAGAAAAAAAGAAGCTTTGCGAAACAACAAATCTGCTCACCGAAAATCATACTCCATGGAGACAGCTATCTGTTCTGTTGTAAATGATATGCTGGAAATTATGATATCTTAACACTACTTGATCTTAGAGCTGCTTTTGATACAGTTGTGCATGAACCTGGCCCATCGATACTGGAAGATAAAGCTATTGAATACCTAAAATACTATTTGTTTGACAGAAATTGGAAAAGCTTATTCATAATATGAACCTTTAAACAGAGGGGTACATCAGAGGAGTGTTCTGGGCCCAATCTTATTCAGTATCTATAGTTCTATACTATTGGCTTGTCGAAAATACTGCAAAGCCATGGAGTGAAGTTCAAACTATTTGCAGATGATACACAATTCTACTTCTCCATAAATGATATGGACAATACTACTGGAATTCTAAACCTATTTCTTGCAAGTGTTAGGAATTGAATGCCAAACAAAATAGTAAAATTGAATTAAGATAAAACTGAGTTTGTAGTGATTGGAAAGAAAAACTGCGTAGAAACTTGGATGATTTTCAAATAAACATAAATAACTGCCCTGATATCTAGTAAAATTCTTGATCTAGGCATATCTCGTGACTGCAACTTGTCTTTCAATGCCCAAATAAATAGTGTAAAAAAAACTGATGGTTATCATCTAAAAAACATTGTTGTTATAAAAAAGTACCTGAATTAACATTCTGTAAAGAAACTTGTGATAAACTGGGTTATCACCAGTTATTAACTACCGTAACTCCATCCACTACAATTTAACAAAAGGGCAATCAAGAAATTACAAAACATAATAAACAGAGAAGCAAGACTGATGAAAGGAGTAATCCCCCCACCCCCCCCCCACCCCGAGAAAGGATCACTCCTAAACTAATCAATTTACACTGGCTGCATATCAAAGCGAGAATTGAGTTTAAAATATGTACAATAACTCAACCAGGTATGGGCAGAGGACGTCGAAAATAGCTAAGAGAATTGCTACACATTGTGCATCCTACAAATCGTGTTCAAACGAGAAAAGTTACAAATGGTTTCAAATTATTGAAGCCTAGATATGTCTACTGTAGGCTCAGGAGCTTTTATATATGCGCCCCGCCGCCCCTAGACTATATAATAAGCTCCAACTAGTCGAAAGAATAAAAAGTTTAAGGCTTTCAAAAAGACTTTCTGTTCTCAAAGTGCTCCGATAGTTTGGATTTGACAATAAACGAACAATATGTGGTTTGAAATGTTGAATGTTTCACAACAAATATGATAAAATGATTGTGGAGGTCCTGTAGAGAGAGAGAGAGAGAGAGAGAGAGAGAGAGAGAGAGAGAGAGAGAGAGAGAGAGAGAGAGAGTGGTTCCCCTGCTGTATAGGACCAGAAAAACAGTCGTTAAAGTAATGCAAAGTAAGGTTTTCTACGAAAAGTCAAAAGGCAATTCAATTAAAGAATCTATATATATATATATATATATATATATATATATATATATATATATATATATATATATACATATAAATATTGTATGGAATTTACTTATATAAGGTAGAGACTTACAATTAAATAAAAATAAAGTTAACAACATCATCTCACTTTAGACCCTGTTTAAATAATCGTTATTATTATTGCTGTTGTTGTCGATGATGCAGTTTTTGATATTTGCTTCTAAAATAATCCAATAATTATAAAAGCTATTTTAAAAAACTTATCTTAAAACCAACAAAAGCAACATGCCACCAAATACCGAGAATAAATTACGTGAATGAATTTCCACAAAGTTCCAGGAACAGATCCCAATCACGAGATT
>NC_090736.1:127603875-127616375 GCF_036898095.1 Palaemon carinicauda
AGGTCAACCGAAGCTGACGTGAATGCCATAGGACATACATGCCTACCCCGTGACGTGCCGAAGCAGCGACAAAGCCACCCACCACCCACCACTGGCTCGCCCCCCAAACCAACGACTTCTACAGCCACTTACTACCTCCAATCCGCCGCAGTTTTCCTACTACCACTTCAGATTCCGAGCAACCGCGAAGAAATGTGCCAAAGATTCTCAGTGGCCAAAAAGCATGTAAGTAGGCCATCGCTCGTGTCGGTGGCCTCCTGTGTTTCTAATCATTTCTTTTTATATAATGCAGGAACAGGCATGTGATTTTTTGTAGACACAGGTGCATGTCGCTCTCTTTTGCCAAGGGAACTCTTCAGGACACGACGTAGTCTGTCAACGGATCAGCGATACCCACCTACGGTTACGATAACCTCACATTCTCGTTTGGAAACAGTAAATTTAATTGGAAGTGTCTCGTTGCTGATGTCACATTGCCAATCCTCGGTGCGGATTTCCTATCTCATTTCTGGTGGATGTCGCCCACCGAAAATTGGTCAACGCAGACTCGTATTTGTCCAAACCTCTTCAACCCATCCCCTCGAGCCTCGCTCTCCACATCAGCGCACCCACGGATGCCTACGCTCACCTCTTCACGTCGTACCCGGAGGTTTTCCATCCAGAACTTCGCCAAACGCCAACGGCTCCTGCCAAGCATGGTATTTATCACCATATCAAGACGACGGGACCCCCAGTCTTCGCAAAATTCAGACATCTGGCACCGGAACGATTGGCAGCCGCCAAACAGAAGTTCGACGAAATGAACGAAAAAGGCCCTTGCCAAAAGGCCTCCAGCTCATGGTCGTCACCCGTACACATCGTTCTGAAAAAACACGGCTCCGTCCGTCTGTGCGGGGATTAAAGGCGCCTGAACATGCAAACAGAACCGGATCCCTACCCCCTCCCAAACATCGCTAACGTGACCTCCTACCTGCACAAAGCAAAGGTCTTCTCTACGCTTGACCTCCTGAAGGGTTATTATCAGCGGCCTATGAACCCAGAAGACATCCCCAAGACCACCATCACTACTCCGTTTGGTACCTACACCTTCAATTACTCCGGTTTTGGCCTTCGTAATGCTGGGGCCACGTTTTCAACGTCTCATGGATGGCATCTTAGGGGACCTCCCCTTCTGTGTATGTTATGTGGACGACTTAAGTGAGTTCTCCTCCTCAAAAGAGGAACATCTCTGTCACCTGCGGATCGTGCTCGATCGCCTGCAACAAAACGGCCTTGTAGTCCGGTACAACAAGTGTACCTTTGGCGCCAACGAAGTGTCGTTCTTAGGGTACCCCATCATTCCTGAAGGAGTACATTCCCTCCCTGAGAAGGTAACAGCTGTCCAGTACTTCCCCGCGCCCTTGACCATCAAAGCTCTGCAGGGATTCTTGGGCATGATCAACTATTATCACCGTTTTCTGCCGGCCATTGCAGCCACTCTTGCTCCCCTCTACGCCTCCCTCAAGGGCAAGCCAAAGGACCTGAAGAGGAGTCCCCTTCAACAAGCGGCCCTCTGCAATGCAAAGAAGGCCCTATCAACTGCTGCGGCTCTCACTTTTCCTATCCCACATGCCCCTCTCCTTCTCTCCACCGATGCTAGCGACGTTGCTATTGGTGCAGTACTCGAGCAGGTGGTCAATGGCTCGCCCTGCCCATTGGCCTTCTTGAGCAGAAAAATGTTCAAGGCAGAATCGAGTTATTCTATCTTCGATCGTGAATTGCTGGCGGTGCACTTGGCTGTCCATCACTTTCGCCATTTCTTAGAAGGTACGCCCTTCGTCATTCGCACAGACCACATGCCTTTGGTGCACGCCTTCACTCAACAGTCTGACACGTGGTCAGCCCGTCAACGCCGCCATCTCTCCTCCGTGGCTGAATACAATTGCACCCTTCAATGCGTCCCTGGGAAAAGGAATCCCGTTGCCAATGCCCCGTCAAGAAACACGTTTGCTGTCGTTCAACTGGGATTGGATTACAATGCCCTGGCTGAAGCCCAACGTCAGGATCCAGAGTATCAGGCATGTAGGACATCCTGCATGTCCCTCCTTTGGGAAGACTTCCCACTCGAAGACTCCAACACCACCCTCCTCTGTGACGTCAGTACTGGTAGACCGAAACTTTGGATTCCGGCTCCCATGCTCCGGCAGGTGTTTGATTTCATTCACGGCCTTTCACATCCCTCGTGCCGCTCTACTGCACAGCTGCTGAAGATGAAGTTCATTTGGCACGGCATTTCTAAGGATGCTAAGGATTGGTTCCGCACCTGTACTTCTTACCAAACTTCCAAAGTACATCGACACACGGATTAAGGAGTGGGCACCTTTCCTCAACCTTAAGCATCATTTCGCACATATTCACGTCAACGTTGTAGGCCCCCTACCCACATAACAAGGACATCGTTACCTGTTTACCGTCATCGACCGCTCCACTCGTTGGCCTGAAGCCATTCCCATGGAAACTGCAACGTCCACATCATGTACATATGCCTTACTCTCAGGATGGATTGCAAGATTTGGTATCTCTGATCATATTACTTTTGACAGGGGTACCACTTTCACCTCTCAATTGTGGATATCATTAGCAAATCTCCTGGGCATCACCCTACATCAGACAACGGCCTACAACCCCGCTGCCGATGGATAGGTTGAACGTTTTCATTGCACCCTCAAAGCAGCTTTGATGTCCCGCTGCAAGAATTCCAACTGGTTTATTCAGCTTCCCTGGGTTCTCCAGTGACTAAGGACCACTCCTAAGGACGCCCTCAACGTCTCGGCAGCTGAAATGGTGTATGGCAACCTGCTGGTCGTCCCTGCCGAATTTATTCCTTTTACAACCTCCTCCGACGATCTCCAGCGCATACATCACGTCGTGGGAAAATTTACTCCATACCGCCAGACTTACAAGCCCCCAGCGAAGCATCACAGATTTACAGACTTGCACTCAGCAACACACGTCTTGCTACGTAACAACACTAGCAAGCCACCGCTAATGCCCCCTTACACGGGCCCTTCCCTTGTGATCCGACGCAGTCCGAAAGCATTCCTACTAAACATTAATGGCAAAGAAGACTGGGTCTCCATTGATCATCTAAAACCTGCTTATCTCCTGCCAGATGACCCGCCTACAGTTCGCCTCTCTAGATCAGGGCGCCCTATTTAACAGGTACAGTATGTAATTTTTAGGGGGGGAGCCATGTACCAACCGTGTGTCACACGATCGTACATAGTTCATTTTGTGTATATATTTTGCTTGTATCTTTGCTTTTCCCCCGCACTAAAAAGAACCTGAATGAACGTGCTTGTTTTTCTCACCGGTAACGGTGTCGGTTTTGAACATGAAATTTCCTGTTGCATTGAGCTTTTGTATATAAAGGAGAGTGTTCTATAATAAACTCATTCAGTTGCTTTTATCCTGTCTTTGAGTCACAATCTTTTCTCGGCCCGTCACAGACGTTAACAAGCGGCGAAGATTCTTTGTGAGAGGTAAATGGGTCCACTCTTTTTCCCAATTGCTCCTCTGCTATTTCCCCTGACAGAAATTATTGGCTGTCAGAATGTTATATCTGTTGTTATCATGGCCAGAGGCAATACACATACTATTATTATTATTATTATTATTATTATTATTACTTGCTAAGCTACAACCCTATTTGGAAAAGCAGGATGCTATAAGCCCAGGGGCCCCAACAGGGAAAATAACTAATTGAGGAAAGGAAAAAGGAAAAATTAAATATTTTAAGAATAGCAACAATATTAAAATAAATATTTCCTATATAAACTATAAAGATTTGAACAAAACAAGAAAGAGAAATTAGATAGAATAGCGTGCCCGAGTGTAGCCTCAAACAAGAGAACTCTTACCCAAAACAGTGGAAGTCCATGGTACAGAGGCTATGGCACTACCCAATACTAGAGAACACTGGTTTGATTTTGGATGTCCTTCTCTTAGACGAGCTGCTCACCATAAGTAAAGAGTCTCTTCTACCCTTACCATGAGGGAAGTGGCCACTAAACAATTACAGTATAGTAGTTATCCCATAGGCTGAAGAAGAATTGTTTGGTAATCTCATTGGTGTCAGGTTTATAAGGAAAGAGGAGAATCTGTAAAGAATAGGCCAGACTATTCGATGTATGTGTAGGCAAAGAGAAATTGAACCGTAACCAGAGATAAAGATCCAATTTAGTACTGTCTGGCCAGTCAAAGGACCCCATAACTCTCTATTGGTAGTATCTCAATGGGTGGCTGGTGGCCTGGCCAACTTACTACTACCTTTAGTACATTATTTATTATTTTATTTTTTTCCTCATTTATATCATCTTACTTAACTATTTTTTTATAGTATTGAAATTTTACTTTATGATTATTATTATTATTATTATTATTATTATTATTATTATTATTAATAATAATATTTTTATTCTAATTATTATTATTATTATTATTATTATTATTATTATTATTATTATTATTATTATTATTATTATTATTTTTATTATTATTGTTATGCTGTATTTAGGCCGGGCTGCCTTCCAACCGGGTAAAGCAGCCTAGTGAGTAGTGAACAGTAATCTTTTTTCGACATGAACAACAGAAGAACATCTGCATCAAGATCGACATTCAAAAATTCAATGAATTCTAATAGAAAAGTAAAAATTGCAATAGTTATATGGCCTATACTTTTAATCGAAATTATGACATACCCACATACATACATACGTGCATACATATATACATACATACATACATACGTATATACATACATATATACATGCATACATACATACATACAGTAGGAGATCAAAAGGGACGATATACTGTAATTCTTGAATATGTTTATGCATAAAACAAAATCATTGAAGTCTGTAATTTAATGTTGCAAAGTTCTAGGATTAAAGATTTTTATTAAAAATATTCATCTTTCCCTGATTACAATCTTCCAATTATAACTCCGTTATAGAGAGTTAATGTACTTTAATATTAATCATGCAATCTGAGGTATGCCGGTGTATATGCTCGCATTTGCGAAAGAAATTTTCTGATCCTAAGCAGAGAATGTATCTCTCTGATTTCGATGTTCGAATTTTTTTTTTTTCAAACGAGAATTGAGTTCATCTAAGATGAAATATTTTTTGAATAACAAATATATGACTATTTTTATTGGCCTTTTACGGTAATATATATATATATATATATATATATATATATATATATATATATATATATATATATATATATATATATATATATATTTGTATGTATTATGCAAAATACAATAGCGATATATAGAACTTAAATATTCCTCACAAATAGAAAAAATAGAGTTTACAGTATATAGAGAAAACTTCCCTTTTACCATGCACTTCAGCTTGAATGCATTCAAAAGAAAAAAAATGTACATAGCGAATAAATATGATGCTGCTGATGATGATTAGCTTCTAAATTGCAGTACCGGAAAAACCAATAATTCCGGATTTTTGCTCTGCGCTGATTGGATGGTTAATTGATTCCTTTTGGTCGCTGCAATGTTACATATTCGTTCGGAAATACGAATGGAAAAGTGCAAAACTCACATACACATATTTTTTGACGGTATATATTTTTGGGGGGAATTCCCCTGTATTCTTTTGAACAAATCGTTGATGGCTGTTTAACTTTTGTTGACTATATATTGATGAACATTCTAAAGACCATCAATTTTATATAAGAAGGTTGTCAAATGGTAATTGTTTAAATTTCATTTGTCCTTAATCATACATATAAAAGAAGTGCATTTATGTCTGCGTATATATATATATATATATATATATATATATATATATATATATATATATATATATATATATATATATATATATATATATATTTACATATACATATAAATATATATACATATATATATATATATATATATATATATATATATATGCGTGTATGTGTATTCATAAATATATATATATATATATATATATATATATATATATATATATATATATATATATACATATATATATATATATATATGTACACACACATATATATATAATATATATATATATATATATATATATATATATATATATATATGTATATATATATATATATATATATATATATATATATATATATATATATTTATATATATATATATGTATATATATATATATATATATATATATATATATATATATATATATATATATATATGGTTTGCTTAAACTGTAGCTGTCACTACACAGTGATGTGCCTTATACATGTTCAATCCTTTGCCAGGGTTTTCCCTAATGAGTCATTTTTTATTTAATTTGGTTATATAACCACTAATATATATTTTATTACTCATTTTGTTTCAATGGTTCGATTGCTACATTTATCTTGGTTATCGTCCACAGTAAGTTTCCACTTTTCTTGATGAATATTTATAGACATCAATTAACTAACAATGGTAACTGTCCTTTTGCCTTTCTGATCTAATACCCTGATCACACCTACGCACGTATGGTGTGGATGGCCATGACTGGAGTAACTGCAGCAATCTTCACTCCAAAGATAGATTGTTCAAGCCCGTAAATTGTGTTTGACTGGAAAATGCGCTGGGATCTATAGGCGAATTTTATAAACGACCATTGCATTAGCAGATTGAAAAATCAGTGCGGATAAGCAACTTCAATGTTTTACGCGTACTTCCACCGAGCTGAATTCGTAAGCATCCATACTTTATCCAAGGTTTCCGTATTCCCTCCGGTAATGGGAAAAATAATATATATATAGAAAGTACAGAGAATTTACGGGTATACATGCGTAAATAATACGGAGGATACGTCTGTGAGACTGGCCTCAAAGAAAGTATAGGTGACCGCAGAGACAGTACAGGTGTCAGGAAAAGTGCCTGATGAAGTACGGAGAGACTAACGGTAGTATAAAAAGAGCGATAGCTGGGCTCCTGTGTCAATCTCTCATCTTTAAATACCTTTCTGATCTAATTCTACATTCGCACCTGATGTACGGCTATGGATGACTGCGGATACTAGTATGCGACTGTACATTGACCGAATTCGTAGAAAAAAGTTTTAATATAAAAAATGCAATCAATATGGCAATGTCATGGTGTTTTCACTGAGGAACAGTATGTAGGATGGAGGAGAGTTGCCTTATGGTGACGCATTGACTACACACTTCCCTGACGTATGAGGTCATATGGCTGCGTGTAGCTGCGTGCTGGTATCGTACGGCTGCCGAGACATACCAGAGCGATGTCATACACACACATGTGGTCAGGGTACAGTTCTCTCATGCTACATTCGATGATATGCTGCTGCATATAGATAACAGACTGTTGCAAATAAATTGCAACATTGCACTGAGGATGACACAAGGCTGCTATGTAAAGCTGTGTATAGTTTTTTGTATGGCCCAAAACTAATATAGAATAGCTAGCTGAATAGAACAATTCATCATTTTCCCTTTGAGATGGCACCGTGCACATAAAAACAGATCCAGTGCGTCATGGACAAAGATCTAAGAATATGGATTCTACTACATCTGCAGCGCACTTATGGTCTGATTGCTTTTTATCTCTTAGACTGGGATGATGACAGATAAGAAAGAGAGGAACCTCTACCAAGAAAAATATAGTAGCGAACATATTGGATAATTAACTTTATTATTCATGACTTTACTTTTACTCACCTTAGAAACATTTTGTTTTTAACTTATATATTTCCAATTGACACCTTGGCTTCAGAGGAGACCTATGTACATATTCCTATGTTTTTAACATATCTTTCCAGGAGAAACCTTGGTGGAAAAGAAGACCTATGCTTGGACAATAACATCCTCTGATGGCAGAGCTAAATCTTGAAGATGTTCAATCTTTTTACAAACTATGTCAGGATAAGTCCCCATTTATTCGAGAAAAAAATTCACAACACACAACACAAGATCACAAAGCAAGATACATATTATTGGAAAGCTCTGTCACCTGGACTAAAGTTAGCATCCACCCAGTGTTATCTGGCACCAGGAAACAGCTGCAAAAGTTTGCAGTATCCCTTCAGAGCTGCTCACAGCACCATCTCTATAATTGTTCCTGAAGTCTTTCAAGCTATCACCGACGAGTTTGCTGAAGAATTAATTTCATCCCAAAAAACCCTTGAATGAGGGAAGGAAGTAGCGGACTTGTTTTATAGAAAATAGAATTTGACTAGCTGGTTGAGAGCCATAGATGGCCAACATGTAGCCTTTTGTAAACTTCCAAAAAGTGGGACTTTATACTTTAATTACAAGATATTTTCTCTATTGTTCTCCTGGCTATAGGTAAAGCCAATTACAAATTTTTTTGTTGACATTGGACACACTTGTAGCAGCTCTGATGCAGGGGCTTTTGCATGTACACCTTTGAAGCAAGCAATTGAGGAAGGCGCTTTGCATTTTCCAGAATCTGAACCATTGCCTAATGATGAGGACGTTCCCCCAATTCCCTTCTACTTTGTGGGAGATAGTGCCTTTGCCCTGAAGACCTGAATCATGAAACCCTTACCACTTTGCAACATCTCCTGTGAATAAAGCAATTACATAGTTATTAGGTTTACACGAGGCAAAAGAGTTGTCAAAAATACCTTCGGATTAATTGCATCAAGATTCCATTGCCTGGTTAATACAATGCCACAATCTCCAGAGTGAGTCAACACCTTCACACATGCTTGGTGTGTTCATAATTACTTGCGATCTAAAAACACAACTCTTAATGCATCAGTTCTTGATCAAGAGTATCCAGACAACTATGAAGTTATTCAGAAAGCTTGGGGATATTATGCTCAATTGCCAGACATGGAATCCCAGTTCTATGGCAATGAACCACCAGCTGCCAAGAACATAAGGAACTACTTGGTAGACTACTTCACCTCAGGAGGTGGAAGTGTTGAATGGTAAGACCGAATTATTGAATAATATAAGACTGACTAATATTTAACAATAATTATGGATTACTACGTACAATTTACACTTATTTTGATCCTGTAAATATTTTTATATATTCTGTGGTATTATGATTTGTTAAGGTATGAGTGCTCGCAGAAAAGTGTAATTAGATATTTCGTATTACTTTACCTTAAAAGCTTATCGTAAATCTGATTTATGAACATTAAACCGTGTATATAGCCCTAGTAAGTGTTAATGTATTAATATGGCACATTTCATGCTATTAGGCTATGACAATTGAAAATGGAAAGAGAAAGTCAGGCCATAATGTTTGTTTACACGAATAACAGAAAAAAATTATGAGAGTTTTTTATCGATAAATTTACACCGTGGTTGTAAACATAGTGTACATGATCAAAAAATAAAGTGCTATATATGTGGTTTTCCTCTGGTGCGAGAGTGCCTGCTTTATACAGCAGAGTGGACACCTTGAGCACATGACATGCGTTATTGCAAGGGCTTGTCCGCCATATCTGCGCAGTCATGCATAGCAGATCCAAACTCAGTTTGCAATAGAGCGCTCATGTAATACTATGATGGTGACAGTACATACGTTTAATCAAACTATACAATATAATTTGCAGAATCACTCAGATCCCATCGCAAGGTCAGTAATGAAGTCTTTTTATGTGGATAACTTCATGAAAACTTATGAGAATTGTGACGATTTAGAACTCGAGAGTCATAAAGTAAATCAAATTATGTTGGGAGCCAATATGCCCTTAGGGGAATGGGTAAGTGATTTGAGTTCATTTAATGATAGACATACACCTGATACGGTGGATTTAAATGCAGTAAAACTACTCGGTGTCCTGTGGGATACCAGTGATGGTTCATTAAGAGTAAAGATCCCCATTGAGATTGTCACTTATCTCAGTAATTTAGGAAATACTTGTACAGTACTTTGACTAAAAGAAAGGTTATGTCTCTCCTTTCAACCATCTTTGATCCTTTAGGAATGTTAAACCCTGTGACAATTAAGGGGAAACTATTTGTAAAGAAATTATGGGAACTGAAAGCTACTTGTGATGGTGATCTGAGGATTGATTTGAAGAAAGACTTTGATGAATTATTAAGCCAACTCAAAACCACTGAGGAGATCAGAGTCCCTAGATCTTGCTTTAATGGAGGTAAATTTAGCGTACATGTGTTTGTTGATGCCTCTCAGGTGGCTTATGGTGCCTGCGCATATGTTGTTAGCAGTAAACAGACCAGTCATTTGCTAATTAGCAAGTCTCGAGTAGCCCCGAGCCCTCCGCTCACTATTCCCTGTCAAGAATTACTTGCTTTAACTATAGGCACACGCCTAGCTGTTCATTTGTTAGAGATTTTTGGGGATAATATTTCAGATTGCACTGTTTGGAGTGATTCCAAGGTTGCTTTGAGTTGGGTGTTTTATGAAAAATCTAAAGAAGTGTTTGTAATTAACAGCGTGAAGGAAATCAAGGACTTGAAGTCCAATCATAACATCAGACTATTTTATGTTTGTACCGAGGAAAATCCTACTGATTTAGTTACACGAGGTATTTCAATGTCTCTTTTAGGTAAGTCAGTTTTGTGGTTTCATGGTCCCACTTGGATCATTAACCAAAATCAATTCACAGAACAAGAAGATGTAGCTTATAGAGAGTTTGTTAATGTAAATGAAATACTTGCAGAACCAAGTTTGAGAGTTCCCGATGATGATGTGATTCCGTTTAATTGTTCAGAATTCTCTTCATTAAAACACGCATAGAGAATTGTAGGCAGATTAATTAGGTTTGGGAGAAGACCATTTCCTGAGAAATTCCAGGAAATGAATAATTTACTCGTTTTAATCAGGATTATGCAACGTCAATCTTTTCCAACACTGTATTATGCATTGAACAATGGTTTAAAAGAAAATTCTAGTGTTCCCTCTGAGTTTAGGAATCTTATCAGACTGTTGGGTCTTTATGTAGATGAAAGTGGTGTCATTAGGTGTCAAGGGAGAATTCAAAATGCAGATTTGTCAGAATCTGCTAAGCATCCAGTGTACGTCGCTAGTCGACACTCCTTATGGTCACTTATAGTGTTACATTACCACGTACACCGCAACACAAACACATTAGTGATCATTCTGTGACAGCAGTTTTGGGCAGGAAAAATGAGCCAATTAGTGTAGAAGATTTTGAAAGCATGTCTTCTGTGTAAGGAAGTGCAGAATTAACCCTTAAGTGTACCAGGATTTCCCCCCTTACCACCAGAGCGTTTTCCTGTGTTGGCGTGGACTATACGGGAAACATTAATGTATCTGAGAGTGAAGCTAAAAATGAAAAGGCGTATGTCTTGTTATTTACATGCACTACTTCAAGAGCGGTTGCCTTGTATGTGTGCAAGCCCATGAATGCACGAGAATTCATTCTTGTCTTTAGGCAACTCGCAGCAAAACACGGACTTCCAAAGCTTTAAATAAGTGACAACGCACCGAACTTCATTGCAGCAAGTAAATTTTTAAGGGAAATCAGTGAAGAGCCAGAAGTAAAAAATTACCTTACTGATAGTAATTTAGACTGGAAATTCATTACCACCAGAACCCCATGGAAAGGAGGTTTTTATGAGAGACTGATCGGGGTAGTGAAAAGCTGAATACAAAGGGCCATGTTTAGAAAGAGAGTATCATTCATGGAACTCAGTACCATCGTGGCCGAAGCTGAAAACATCAATAACAGGCCTCTTACATATGTCAATGAAGTTGAGCCGATGATGATCTCACTCCTGCGAAACTCTTATATGGCAAAAATGTTGCAATAGCTCCTCCTTTGAACAAGCTCGTCTACTTACCTTATCATGAGAACGTCGATTTGAGGGAGAATTATGCCAAATTGTGTGAGACGATAAGGAAGTTTGAGAAATTTTGGCTACATGATTATTTGTCTTCTCTTAGTGAAAGACACAGGAACGTCGAGTTGTCAAACATCTGTCCTTTAAGAATAGGAGATTTAGTTCTTATAGTTAATGATAACTGTAAGAGATACAAGTACCCTTTGGGAATCATCGACCAACTCCATGCAGGACCTGATAATGTCATAAGGACAGTTGAGATAAGAACGGCAAGAGGACATTTTACGAGGCCACTGAATCAAGTCATTCCACTTGAATATAATGTAATAGAGACGTCAACAGATAACAAACAAGATGAAGGTGAGGCCAAATCCCCGGACGTAGGAGATGACCTGGAGTGTGTCGTGAATGATGAAACACCAGATGCCCCACCATTACAGATGACGTGTGAGCGTCGGCGTATGAGAAGAGCTGCTGTTAAAGCCGATGAACACAGGAAACAGTTGATTCGAAAGGGAGCTTAGTAAGGCTCTATAAATGTGTTGTGAGATTCTTCCCCTTCTTTTGTGGGTGAGGGTGTGAGAAATTCCTCTTACAACAATTCAACATATAATTTTTATGTATGCATCTGTATAACCATATATATATATATATATATATATATATATATATATATATATATA
>NC_090736.1:127621375-127633875 GCF_036898095.1 Palaemon carinicauda
TCTATCAGACGTACGTTTGGTTCATATATTCCTTACAAGATGACACTGGCACTAATTGATACGAGACACTTACAGGTTATTATAGAAGAAAACTATTACTCTATTATTCTTCCACAATGCAAATGTAAATAGTATACATATCACCATTAACGGAAGTACCATTTATATAAAAGCATCATTCCCAGAGCAAGATATGCAAGCATATTATGAATTTCCGAAGGAAATTAGCATAGACCATGAGAATCTTATCCCTGAATAGTTTTACGGAGAGGACAACCATGGTTTAAATTTAATTTCGTACATGAGGATATGACAGAAGCTCTACCAGTAAAGAGGTCTACCAGTAAAGAGGTCTGCCAGTATGCGAATCATTTTAAATTCAGTACAGCAGTAACAACGCCCCCATGTCATCATGTTACTATGGGTATTTTACCGATTGATGTGGACAGAATTATTTATGGAGATGTGAGGGCCTAGGACTGATAGATGCAAGAGAGCAGGATAGAGCTCTAAGAAGCAGAGTGGAAAAATTAGGGAAATACCTAGGCATATTTTCTCCTGATCATGTGAGAGGTATAACCTTTGGTTCAAACAGGGAAGAGGCTATCACCATCGCAAATATGTTGGAAACCTCTTCAAATATTGATAGCATGGGAGACTGAGTGTGCTTTTATGTAGCTAAGTCACCTGGAAATTATATCATATACTTTATAGATATGGTGTTAGCCCGGAGATATACAGTAAGCACTTCCCGACTTTCTTCAAAAGGAATAAACTCTTTGAATTATTCAAATTCATGACACCAATGCAACCAGATTCATCGTAAAAGTGCGAGTTTTATGTTTATTCTTCATACATTCGGTTAGTCATTATGGGGTATGGCATACGTTACAAAAAGTAGAGACCATGTTTTCCACCAGTATTTTAAGGCTGAATGATGGAATAGTAACTAATTATTATTTCACTCGCTTGATGAGGAGACGCTGCTCTGAGTGGAAAGTGGGTGGGGGGGGGGGTGGGGGGTGGAGAGAGCGATTACATATAAAGAATCCATCAGAAGGAGGGATAACTATGAACATTCCCGCGTCTAATGATTAAAAATATCATGATAGGGGATGTCCCACGTTTGCACAAGTTTATTTATATCCATGACGGTAAGTTAATTTCTATTTTCTTTTTTTTTTCATTTATTAATTAGGGACGGGAATTATTCATGGGATTAATTTATTCCTTAGTGGAGGTGTCGTCATGAGTCTGATGAGTTATTTGTTTTATACCTTATCAGGCTTCCACCCGGGCCATTTATCTCAGCAGTGGAAGATGAAAACTAATAAATCTAAAGCGTGGAGCGCAGTGAGGTTGGGATTCGAGAGAGCTATGATGACCTTCAAGAAGTTCACAAGAATGACATTTGAAGCATTCTTACAAATCTGATTAAACTTTGTATGGTAGGGGAAATGAGCAATACATGCATATAAAAAGATCAGTCTGGTTTTATAAGATAAATATAATACTGCTTTAAAATATTACTTGCACTATCCAATGTTATTGTATTAAGTATCATGGCTTATCATCATCACGAGACGTTCCTACATCTGTTTATTTAGGTGTTATCGTATCAAAGAAAGATAATAGGATAAGCATATCAATCTACCAACACTCCTAACAATAATAATTAAAATAATAATGAATATTGTAATAATTTTATTAACAAAAATTTCAAAACATAACGATAAATTTAACAATTTCCATAATAACTATTTAAGTTGGAATTTTATTATTATTATTATTATTATTATTATTATTATTATTATTATTATTATTATTATTATTGTACTGGGTTGTTCAATTAGGAAAAGGAAATAAATTTACCAACGCTACTAACAATAATAATAATAACAATAATGAATATTGTAATAATTTTTTTAATAATAATTTCAAAACCTAACGATAAATTTAATAATATCCATAATAACTATTTAAGTTTGAATGATGGACTCGTATTATTATTATTATTATTATCATTATTATTATCATTATTATTATCATTATTATTATCATTATTATTATCATTATTATTATTATTATTATTATTATTATTATTATTATTATTGTAATAGGTTGTTCAAGGATAGACATTAGTCGTGACAGTTGTTTATTGTTAACAAGAAGTTTCAAAATAATATAATGCCACCAGCTATGCAAATCTTGAATTCTCCGATTTAATCAATATTAATAATAATAATGAGTATTGTAATAAACATTAATTTCAAAATATAACGATAACTTTAATAATTCCCATAATAACTATTTAGGATTGAATGATAGCCTTGTAGTTAGGTATTATTTCACTCACTTGATGGGTTAGCTTAGGTTAGGTTAGGTTAGATAAGGCTTAAATTAGATGGTTAGGTTAGCTAGGGTTAGGTTAGGTTGGGTTAGGAGGTTGGGTTAGGATAGGTTAGGTTGGTTAGGTTAGGTTAGGTTAGGTTAGGTTAGGTTAGGTTAGGTTAGAGAGAGAGAGAGAGAGAGAGAGAGAGAGAGAGAGAGAGAGAGAGAGAGAGAGAGAGAGAGAGAGAGGTGGAGATACGTTAGGGGTACCCAATGAGGTTAAGAGAGGGGTGGAGTTTGGTTAGGGGTAGCCAATGAGGTTAAGAGAAGGGGGGGTGGAGTTAGGTTAGAGATAGTCAATGAGGTTAAGGGAGGGGCAGGAGTTAGGTTAGGGGGGCACCCTTATGGATCTGTTTGGACTGGTCCATATGGATCGATTCAGGTTTGAACTGGTCCTTATGGATCCAAACCGTGCTATTTACCCTACCTATATCTATATATCTATATATCTATATATCTATATATCTATATATCTATATATATATATATATATATATATATATATATATATATATATCTATATTTTATCAAGGAGACACCAAAAACACTGGTAAAAACTATAGGCACCAAGGAAACACAAAACATAATTAATTTGTATATTAACAATATACTACAAATAGAGAACTTCCCTTAAGTAAACATAAACAACTTAATAAACTATTAGAGGCTCTCAATTACTGCCCGAGGTCCTGAAGTAATTACAGCTAGATGCGAAGTAGTGGGTATAACACAATGTCTCCATTCAGTTCGGTAATCACCTGTAAATTTCGATAGGTCATCAATTAAAATTACCAAGCCGAACTAAAGGTTATGACAATGGCCTATCATTCCTGGCTAACCAGTAAATTACACATTTAATCAATTTGACATAAAATGGCTATTGGCTAACCTAGAACAATCGAATAATGTTAACTGGACACTCTCTAAAGGATAAACAATTGCTAACATTAACCTGGATATATGCCAAGACACAAGACACTTAAATTTGGCTCATAGATGATTACATATATATTAAAGACATGCAAGGCCTTACTTAAGAAATAACTTTCCTAAGCTGGAATTTACAAAGGGCTTGACTTGAGACCCACTCTCTAGTTGACCCTTACCTGTAATTAATTCCAGAGCGGCAAACGGCAATATTAAGAGGTTATGTTCTGGCTCTTGATCAAGCCTCTTGACATGACGAGGACGAGCGTTGTAGAACTTCATCAAAACCACGGCACTTGTTCAACATGGTAGGTCACTCCCAAGGATCAATCTACACCACGATCATGGCTGGTACATAGGGCTTTTAAAAGTAGGAGAAAATCTTATCCATCCACGTCCTAGCGATAAAAGCACAAGGTTAAAATCTCCTACGAGAGTGTGGCTTCCGAGTCGGAGACAATTCGTTGCCAGACTGCTTCGGCTAACTAAGTCAGTCCCGAAGTAAAAAATTTTTCCCGATAACAACGGGTAACAGGTAAAAGGATCTATTTAAAAGTGGGTCAAGGGTAATTACATAAGGGAAAAGTAATTAATATAAATTAACCAATTTACATATCTTATGTCTTAACATATGAAAGACTTTAATAATATACTAAAATTTAATTTCTTTTAGTCCACCACCAGCGATGCAACTTTTTTTAGTAGAAAAAATTGCATCTAAAAATATAAACAATACACTAACATAACACTCAGTCAAAATCTCCCTGGTCTTCTGCTCACTAACTATAGCAGCCTTTCTTTTGACATGGGGAGGCTCTGATAAAAGTTTAACAGAATCATTAGTCGACGAAAGTTCCGAATCATCTGATCTTTCAAGAAAAGGAACCAGTGTTGTAATGTGTCTTTTAACAACTTCCCTAGTAGAACCCTTTTGTATCGATGCTCCTGTAACTTCACCGATACTGTTATATTGCAATTCTTTCACCAAACCCATAGGATAATTGTTAGGTTTTGCGTGCACCTCTTTCAGTAGGACAATATCCCCAATTTTGATACCCCTCTGTGTAATAGGTCGGTATCTATCCTTTTTATCAACAGCTTGGTCAATCAGTGTACCCAAAAACTCGTTATGATATTTTGATAACAGATTATTTCTTACTTTCCTTAATTTCATATACTCATCTTTAACCTGTTGGGGATTTACACAAGGTTGCCAGTCAGGATCCTCATCTGGTATACCCTGTAATTCTGGAAGGAGGTTCATGGAAGTCAGTTCATAGCCCTTAACTAACTGTTCAGGTGTAATTGGTTCAGGTACAAAGTCTAAATCTTCTTCTCTAAGGGATTCCTTAAAGGCTATAGGTCTCCTATTAACAAGGTGAACAGTGTGACAAACAATAAATTCAAAGTCATCATAAGATAAAACAAGATTTTTTATACTTCCAAACAACAATCTTTTAACCTGTTTGACACAAACTTCAACAAGAGATCCAAGCTTACTGCATCCTTTAAAATATTGCTGAAACTGTATAGGGCGAATATTGTTTTCTTCAAAATATAACTGACTAGCATGATCACTTAAAAGGTTCTGCATCACATTAGCCCCAGCTACAAGCTGTGTCCCCATATCACTGACGCATAATTCAGGGATTCCATAATCAAAACAATGCAGCTGGAAAGATTGCAAGAATTCTTTTACACCAAGATCCTTGCAAATTTTAAGATTCACTGCCCTACTCCAAGTACATGTAATGCATAATAACCACACTTTTTGAGTTTCATTATTCTTCCTAACATGGAAAGGACCCATATGATCAATGAAAACATTAGCAAATGGCCTGGATGGCAAATTAGACCTGAATTCCCTATATGAATTCTGACTAAGTTTGAAAGTTCTATTACAAAAACGCCTACAATGCACACATTGTTTTAATGCTTTTTTTGATGGTCGAAAAATGCCTAGGGATATGAAATTGTCGTCGTATTTCAGCTAGAACTGAATAACATCCTGCATGAAACAGATTGAAATGAACATCCAAAATAATTAGCTTCGTCAAAACACTGTCTCTCGGCAGTAAAATAGGAAAACCATTATTGCTAAACCATTTCTTAAATTTGCTTTTAACCCTAAGAATACCATTTTCATCCATGAATATATTAAGCTGAGTAATGAGGTTAGGAATGGCCTTCAGATTAAAACTATTCTTATTCTGAAAGTAAGCAAAGATCTCTGGGAACCACTTTCTTTGCTCTGTTATAACAACTCTCTTACTAGCTTCTGCAAAGAGATTAGGGTTGGTATCAGATGAGGTTTGAGAACATATACCTGCCCTTGACTTCCAGTTTCTTATGCCTACTAGTATTCTTCGATAAATCAGAATCAACGTACGAAAGCTGGAATAATTGCAGGGATCAATAACATTCAGGAGAACCTGTTAAGGAAGAAAAAGTAGTTTGAGAAAGTTCTGCCCCTAAAGGTACATTCAACTTGGAGAGGTACCCAGAGTCTGTGACTGTCATGGGATTTGGAATAATAAAAGTCATGTCCTGTTCCCCACCAGGGATGTCATCCAACTTCTTGCCTGGACCAACGAGAAAATTCGTTTTATACAACTGCTTATGTGAGAGGCATCTAGTAACACAGTCGGCCGTATTCTTTTTCCCTGAAATGAAACAGAATCTTATTGGAAATCGTTGACACAACTTTTGAATATTACCAATTCTATTCATTACGAAAGTTGAACACCTTTGCATTTTATCCAGTTTCTGTGAGGAAGAATTAAGCCAGTGTAGAGCACAAAGAGAATCAGCATAGAGAACCATTTCTACTATGTTAACAGGTTTCAGGCAAGAAGGTCCAGAGATATCTCTTTGCAGTTCCACGAGAGTTTCGACACCCAAAACAATGGCATTTAACTCTAATGAAGGAATTGACTTATTCTTCAGCTGAGTGTTAATCATACGGTTCTTAGCTTGAACAAAACTCACCTTACCAGATTCAACGTGCTGCAAAAAAATTACTGTACCATATAAGTCGTGACTAGCATCAGTATAAGCCATAAGCTTATAAGTACCATTCCTTGGTCCGACATATCTACCTATCTTAAGGGGAGGAGAAGCATTAGCTTGTTTACATATATTTCCCCATTCATGTTGAAGCTCTTATGGCAACAATGCATCCCAACCAAGGTTTTTATTGCACTGAAGCCTGTGCATAAACAAACGGCTTCTGTTTAAAACAGGCATGTTAAAGCCATATATGTCAAATTAAGAAGCAATTGTTCCTAAAACAGCACGTTTAGTGGTGGCCTTGCCATCAAGGCAAATAGGCTTTGTAAATATTTCATCTCTTACTCTGTCCCATGCAAGACCAAACAACTTTGTAGTTTCAGGGGTCTGAGTTTTCATGTCTTCATCTATCTTAATTTGTAAGGAATTATCATTGGTGATAATCTGCTGAACCTCGAATTTGTACGGAGCAAAAATGCGAGGCAGCTCATTATAAGCCCATTCTAAAGACTCTCCAGTTTCCATGGTAATTGCACCATTATCCATATACAGCAAGGTATACATTAAATGTTTTAATTCTGACAAATCTTTATCCTTTTCTTCCTTAAAAACTAAAATATAATATAAAGAAAGCATTAACAAAAACGGGCTACAACGCAACCCAAAACTCAGCCTCACATTGCGATAAGCAACAACAGAAAAGTCCCCAGCTTTAACATTTTTATACCAAAGAAACAGCAATTTTGACTGATCAGATTCACTTAATGAAAGCATATTGAATGCTTTTTTCAAGTCATAGGTAAGCAATTTCTGACCGAACCTTAAATGAAGAAAAGCAGAGGATAGCTTTTGGTTCAATGTGGGACCTGGATGCATACACTGGTTGAGAGAGAGGCTTAGTTTCTTATTTTTCTCATTCTCTCTCAAATTGGATAAAAAGACTACACGACACTTAGTCGTCTCCCTCTCAGGCTTAAAAATTCCCATGTGAGGAAGAAAAGCATAATCTGGGTGCAGGGCTTTATATTGTTCAAGATCATGAATAGGTTTTATTATACCAGCTGCTATTTGATCCTTAATAGTCTGATCCATTAAATGTAAATAACCCACATTATTTTTAAGCTTCCTAAAATTGGACTTCAAAATTACCTCTGCTAAATGTTCATTTTTCGAAAGCAAGTGCGATACCTCACCATTCCAAAGTAAGGGAACTCGAATCCTACCATCGACTTCTCTAGATATATTATTAAAAGTATAATCAACTAACTGCTTATTCAGTTCTACAGTCTCTTCCTCATAAATAGTTCGGTCATAATTAATGAATTTAGGGCATTCAAGCTCCAATATTTCATTTGTTGCCTTTTTTAGTTTACACTCCATAAGCTTTCCCTTGTCATTCAAAACCGAAAAATTACTACTAACTTTCAAAGTATCATAGTGAAGGTCATGAACCTCATCATCCAAAGTAGGTATGATAGAATCTGCAACAAATAACGAGTGAGTGTGGACACTTACAAAAGACTCCACACTAGGTGGACTAGGAATACTAACACTAACAGACATCGAATGACATGGCAAAAAATCTATATTATAGATCAATCTTTGAACATTGCCTACCAACATAACGCCCATTGGGGAATCTACATATACTGACAGAATACCCTTTCCAAACAGGACGTCTTTACTTGGAATACAATAAGCAGCATCAGAACCAAGCAGAAATTCAATGTCCTTTACTTCCCGGATATTTGAATGAAGACCCACATCAGCAAATGAAAACCCTTTATCTAAAAAACCCTTCACTGCCGTGCCGAGCATCGGCAAATTCAACTTAATCTTTATTTCAGGAATAACCATGGCTGGAATCTTATAACGACCATTTCCTAGTGTAATAGGCACCTGAACTACCTTGCTCCGATAAGTTTTAACACCATTGAAACCATGAATTGTAAGATTAACATTATTTCTGATAGTTTCAAAGTCATAAGTATCAGCTAATTTCTGAGAAACAAAAGTACTTTGAGACCCACTGTCTTTTATACCTCTATACAAGCGCTCTTGTCCAACAATGCCAAAAGTGAAAGTAGGAAGAACAGAGTCACTAACGAAATTTGAGAACACTGTAACCCCATTATTTGTTTCGGTGCTTGCTATAGCTTCTTCACTTTTCTTACAATCAGATGAATTATCTTTGTTACACAGAAAAGAAAAATGCCAGCCAAAATATTTAAAACATTTTTGTTTAAACCTAAAATTACATTTAGCAGTGGGATGCGAAAAACTAGCACATTTCAAACAGCCTTTAAAATACTTCAATTTATCTACTTTAGACTGAGGAGTAGGAAATTTAGTACATTTATATAGTAAATGATTGAAATCCTTACCATGAACCTTAGAACATAACGAACAACTAGGTAGGACTTTATTCTTAGGAGAATGCACTTTAACTGCCAAACTAGCAAAACTATCAGCATTTTCAGCACTACCATTGCATGATAAGGAATGCTTTGAAGGCGTAACATTTGACACTTTTCTCGAGTTTTCATACCTCTCGCAAGCTACAAAAAAAGTTATCTAAAATCTCCGTAATTGAAGGAGAAGTCTTATTAGTAATTTGCACTAACTTTTCTAAATTCATCATTCAAACCTAGCCAAGCAAAATAAGTCAAAAAATCATCAGAGGACATTTGCAAAAGCTTAGTAGACTCACATAGATTCCTTAACCTAGAAACATAATTAAATGGGTCATCGCCTGGATTTAGTTTCAACTCTGTAATTTCTTAACGGTGGAAGACTTCCTAACTTCTTCCGAAGCAAAAGCTTTAATCAAGAGCGATTTAGCATCTTGGTAACTCTGTTTATCTGCTTCAAGAGAATTCAGCAAAACCTTAGCCCGACCTTCAACTTGATGTTTAAGCAAAAGTAACAAATCCCTATCGGGATATTTATAAACACCAGTAGTAGCCTCAAATTCTACAAAAAACTGTAAGAGATCCTCATTTTCCTTGCTACTAAATTTTGGGAGGGGCGCTGTTGGCTGCTTTAGTAAACTAAGAGCTGTGTCCGTGACACTACGGGAAGGAGAAACTTCAAGTAAAGGCAAACATCTCTCTATCTTCTCTAAATAATCAATACAACCCAAACATTCCTCTTCTAATTCGAGTTCTGTAACTGCGCTATCCTCGAACTTTAGATTTTGAATTTTACAATCCAAGTCTAACAAACCCTTCTGGTAACTTAACAGGAGACACTTTTCCGATATTTTCCGGGATGCAGTAAAATCTGCATAGGACCCCAATTTATTAAAGGCATCAGTTACTTTCTTACGAATAACCTTTCTCTGAGTAATAAGCAATTTTAAATTTGACATTATATCTTACTTGACAAAAAATCACCAACAACAAAGATCGTTAATAGAAAACCAGTGGGGAGTGAGCTACAGCTAAACTAGTGCAACCTAATTTTGAGAGCCTCTTAATTACCTAACATGCAACTATCCTGTCACGGTCGCCATGAACTAAATTTTTATCAAGGAGACACCAAAAACACTGGTAAAAACTATAGGCACCAAGGAAACACAAAACATAATTAATTTGTATATTAACAATATACTACAAATAGAGAACTTCCCTTAAGTAAACATAAACAACTTAATAAACTATTAGAGGCTCTCAATTACTGCCCGAGGTCCTGAAGTAATTACAGCTAGATGCGAAGTAGTGGGTATAACACAATGTCTCCATTCAGTTCGGTAATCACCTGTAAATTTCGATAGGTCATCAATTAAAATTGCCAAGCCGAACTAAAGGTTATGACAATGGCCTATCATTCCTGGCTAACCAGTAAATTACACATTTAATCAATTTGACATAAAATGGCTATTGGCTAACCTAGAACAATCGAATAATGTTAACTGGACACTCCCTAAAGGATAAACAACTGCTAACATTAACCTGGATATATGCCAAGACACAAGACACTTAAATTTGGCTCATAGATGATTACATATATATTAAAGACATGCAAGGCCTTACTTAAGAAATAACTTTCCTAAGCTGAAATTTACAAAGGGCTTGACTTGAGACCCACTCTCTAGTTGACCCTTACCTGTAATTAATTCCAGAGCGGCAAACGGCAATATTAAGAGGTTATGTTCTGGCTCTTGATCAAGCCTCTTGACATGAGGACGAGCGTTGTAGAACTTCATCAAAACCACGGCACTTGTTCAACATGGTAGGTCACTCCCAAGGATCAATCTACACCACGATCATGGCTGGTACATAGGGCTTTTAAAAGTAGGAGAAAATCTTATCCATCCACGTCCTAGCGATAAAAGCACAAGGTTAAAATCTCCTACGAGAGTGTGGCTTCCGAGTCGGAGACAATTCGTTGCCAGACTGCTTCGGCTAACTAACTCAGTCCCGAAGTAAACATTTTTTCCCGATAACAACGGGTAACAGGTAAAAGGATCTATTTAAAAGTGGGTCAAGGGTAATTACATAAGGGAAAAGTAATTAATATAAATTAACCAATTTACATATCTTATGTCTTAACATATGAAAGACGTTAATAATATACTAAAATTTAATTTCTTTTATATATATATATATATATATATATATACATATGTATATATATATATATATACGTTAAAATATAAATTTTCACGTGTATTTATACTAAATGAAACAACCCGCAATTAATGACAAATTTAATTTATTGAGCTTTCGAAGGACCATCATCATTTCTTTCCAGGAAACAAGATTTTAATTCGGTTTTCTGAAGAAGAAAGAAATAGTCCCTTTAAGCTCAATAAATTTAGTTTTTAAAAAATTGTGGGTTATTTCATATATATATATATATATATATATAATTATATATATACACACATATATATATATATATATATATATATATATATATATATATATATATATATATATATATATATATATATATATATATATATAGGATGGGATAGAAGGAGAGGGTGAAAGTTTTCAAGAAAATGGTACGAGGTGAGAAATGGCAAGGAACACGAGGTAAGATTTGAGACTTTGAATGAGGAAACCCTTACTGGTACGGAGAGGGAGCTTGCAGATATAATGGAAAGTAGAAGAATGTATATATTGTTTATCTGAGAGACAACATGGAAGGGGAGCAAACCAAGGAATATAGGTTGGTGTTTCAAGATTTTCCATCCACGGTCTGATGGCAGGAGGAATGATATTGGCGTCATTTAGAAAAAAATAATACATTAGGAGTGTATTGGAGCTGTAAAGTGTATCACACAGAGCCATATGAGTGAAGTTTGACATTGAAGGCGTAATGATGATTGTAATTAGTGCATATGATCCCGAAGGTGGCTGTGGGGCTGTTTTCTTAAGAAAAGAAAGTGTGCTATGAGGTGGAACCGAAAGCAAACACCGTTATCCGAGATATTCTCAGTAAGGACAAATCAACTACCGACTAACTACGTGATCACCTGTCACTGAGCATGTACTGTGACCATCATAAGAATACATGAGCGGTTTATCGCGAACTGAGTATGAATCAGTGATGCATGACTACACAGACTAAAATGCTTATGTAATTGTAGGAAATGTTGGTGATGAATGGTGATATATGACCTTGAATAAAAACAATGAAGGACATATGATAGTAGATTTTTCCAAAATAACTTATTAAGGTAAAAGATTTAACATAGGATAACGGACAAGCTGAGAGTAAGGTCCTCAAAGATAGATTATATTATGTAGAGGAAGTTTAATCTAAAAAAAAAAAAATAGGGACTGTAAAGTGATGACCTGGAATTGTGTGGCAAAACTACATCAAATCCTGGTGTGTGTGATGGCTATATTTATAAGGAAAACAGATACTGTAAGAATAAAACCAAACACTACCTGGTAGAAGATGAAAAATGAAAAAGTTGACACCAACTTCAAAGGGAAAGAGTAGTGGAAGTATTAGGAGCTCTTAGCAACAGTGAAAATGTCCCTGACAACTTAGAAACAACAACCAGAATAATCAAAGAGATTGGAAATAGGGTGTTTGATATGTCATCAGATAGGTCAAAGAATGAGAAAGAAACTTGACAGTGGAACGAAGAGCTCCAGGAACATATAAAGAAAAAATAGATAGCAAAGCATCATTGGTTTAAGTAAGATATTAAG
>NC_090736.1:127643875-127651375 GCF_036898095.1 Palaemon carinicauda
GTTAAAGTTAGCTTGATAGAGCCTGCTAGCACAAGAACACGCCATGCAAAGCCGAAAACGTTGGAGGAAATGGAGACTAAGCTACTAGAAGCGTATGCAGATAATAAAGATGATCTAGAGAGAAGGAAAGAACTGTGGTGTGCACAACAGGGAATACAAGAAGGTGTTTGGGAGTATTTAGACAGAATAATTGACTTGGAAGAAGAAGCCGAGGGCAAAGCAGTCTGCTCTAAAGAGAGGGAAATCAGGAAATGTATGATTTTTGAAAAAGGTTTGAGGGACAGGAAAATTGCCTGTGATCTAAAGGATAAGATTGAAAACGGAGTCATAGACCAAATAGAAGATGCTGGTAGATTTGTGCAAGATAGAATGAAGGTTATGAAAGAATTTGATAATGTTTCTGACATCCATTTGAATAGCAGGGGGAGAGATGACAAAGTAATTAAGTGTTGGACCTGTGGGGATCAGGGTCATGTATCATACCAGTGCAACAATGGAGGGTTTGCTAGAGACAATATAGTGCAGGATCAGGGGGAAGGACACCAGTATAAGGGAAGGCTAGGTAAAAACAGAACGCAAAATAAACATGTTTTGGAAAATCAGTTTATGGGTACTTGTTGGTCTTGTGGGGAAGATGGTCATCCATTTTATAAGTGTAATCTATACTCTAGTAAGAACAGAGGGTTAAGTAATGCAAGAGGAGACAAAGTTGTGAGGGAGATGTCATTGCAGGCCGGGGATAATGCCCAGGAAAACTTGTGAGGCCGGGCGTTAACTTGATCGTCCGGCCAAGTGAATGTTTAAATAAGAGAGGAGACACTATGAAACTGACACTCAGCATAGAGGGAAAGAAAGCTGTGGGACTTATGGATTCTGGGGCAAACTGTAGTTTGTTGTCGGAAAATTGGTATTTGGGGAATCTAAAACCAAAAGGGGTGACATTGTATAATACTAGTGACTACATATGTGACCTGAGTGGGAATGAAATTAATATAATAGGTCATGTCGTTGTTGATGTGGAAGTAAGTGGAATGGAACAGAACAGCTGTGTTTTCTATGTCAAGAGAGCTGAGAAAGGAAGGAAGGGTCTTGGCAAGAACACTGACCAAGAGTGCCTTGTGGGCATGAATGTTTTGTCTTTGCTGTTCGAAAAATGGGGAGTCACCAAAAACGTTAACGTGATGGCATCAGAGAAAGAGGGATTAAAAGCTGAATATGGTCCAGTTTTGGATTGCTGTATGAGACTAGTTGGTCAAACTATGCAGGTTTGGCAAAGGGAGGATTTAGGATATGCTAGTTGCTTAAGACAACAGAATAGAAATGTTCCGTCAGGTAGCAGGAAACTAATTAAGGTATACATTGATAGCCTAAAGGAAGTGCCAAAGGAGTATGTAGTTTTAGAGAAAATAGCAGACGAGAGTAAAAATATGTTGCCTCCGGGTGTTCAGGTCTTGCCCAGTTTTTCTATATGTGAATGGGGTGTTGGATATGTCTGTGTGGCTAATTGATCTAAAGATAATGTTAGCATTGAAGCAGGCAGTATATTGGCCACTGTGCAACTTGGCATCAGGGAGTTTATGGAGGATGATGATAATGAGAATACTGAAAAACTATCAGAGACAGAACTTCAAAACCACAGACGGAAGTTGGGAGTCAATGTTGATGAAAGTAACTTAAGTAAATCGGATTTGTTAAGACTTGATAAGATACTCTACAAATATAAGGACTGTTTTGAGCTAAATGATTCGGACCTAGGTTTGATAAAGGGATGGGAACATTCCATTAGATTGTCCTGTGGGAAACCTATCAAATTACCATATAGAAGAATAGCACCCACGTTAATCCCTGAGGCCAAACAGTTGCTTGATGACTTAAAGAAACGGGGTGTAATTGAAGAAAGTGCAAGTCCTTATGCAGCACCTATAGTCCTTGTGAGGAAGAAAGGGGGAGGCCTAAGGTTGTGCATTGATTATAGGAAATTAAATGAAAAAACTTTTAAGGATGCATTTCCTCTTCCTAGAGTAGCGGAGTGTCTGGATTCATTGGAAGGGGCCAAATACTTTTCGACTTTTGACCTTGCGCAGGGCTATCATCAAGTTTTGTTAAGGAAAGAAGATAGAGAGAATACTGCATTTTCTGTACCATGGGGACACTTTCAGTATCGCAGGTGTCCAATGGGTCTGACAAACAGCCCAGCAACCTTTCAACGATGCATGGAGAATATTTTGGGGGATATGTTTTTTGAATTTCTAGTCATTTATTTGGATGACATGATATTATTTTCGAAGACCATTGACGACCACTTATTAAGATTGGAGGCATTGCTAGAGCGTATAAAGTCTTATGGGATGAAATTAAAGCCAAAGAAATGTCATTTGTTGCAGACATGTGTAAGTTACCTAGGATTTAGCATTAGTAATCAAGGAATAGGACCTGATCTAAGTAAGATTGAAGCAGTGAAGAACTGGAAGAGGCCAGAAACTATAAAAGAAGTGCGAGCTTTCCTGGGATTTGCAATATTTTATAGAAGATTTATTAAAAATTTTGCCATAATTGCCAAGCCACTCAATGAGTTATTGAAAGGAGAAAAGAAGAAATCCAGTCAAAGTATTAAGGATAAATGGACAGAAGATGCGGAAATGGCCTTCCAGACATTGATAGAAAAATTGGTAGCTTCCTCAGTACTGAAAGGGATAGAGTTTGGGAAAGCGTGTACGTTAGAAATAGACGCTAGTTACGATGGACTTGGTGCTGTTTTGTCCCAATATAAGGAGGATAAGCTGCATCCTGTAGCTTATGCAAGTAGGTCACTGAAACCACACGAAAGAAACATGAAGAACTATAGTTCGAGGAAACTAGAATTGTGTGCTTTGAAGTGGGCTGTTACTGAAAAATTTAAAAATTATCTTATTGGCACAAAGTGCATAGTGTATACTGACAATGCCCCTTTGAGCAATCTCAGCACAGCAAAACTTGATCACACAGAACAAAAATGGGTGGCAGATTTGTCGGTATTTGACATTGAACTTAAATTCAGACCAGGAAAACAAAATGTTAAAGCCGACATTCTCTCACGCAAGCCTAGAGAGATGGTGATGAATGAAGACGAAGAAGTATGGGTAGCTCCTCATGAGGACACAAATTTTGTTTGTGCCATAAGTAGACATCAGATTTTAGAGTGGGAGGACGTTGTTAATAAACAGAAAGCTTGTCCAGTTTTAAAGATTGTAAGGAAATGGCTAGAAGGAGAAAATATTGAGTTAGAAAACATTAATTTTAAACCTGAATTAGTTACGTGGAAAAGGGATAAAGAAAGTCTTGTGATAAGAAATGATATTCTTTATAAGACTCATGTGGATCAATTAGATAACATAATTTATAGATTAGCCGTTCCTGTTCTTTTAAGAAGTAAGTGTTAGTCGAAACTCATGATAAACTAGGGCATCAGGGTATTGCTAGAACTTATAAATTACTGAACTCTAGGGTTTATTGGCCCAACATGAGGGGATTTGTAACGGATTTCATTAGAAATTGTGATACTTGTTTAAGGGCAAAAGATGAAATTCCATATAGAAATACCATTCCTGTTCATGTGGAAACTTCTCAGCCCATGGAAATTGTGGCGATAGATTTTTGTTCCGTGGAAAGATCAACCTCTGGAAAGGAGCATATTTTAGTTTTAAGTGACCTGTTTAGCAAATACGTATGGGCATATCCAACGAAGGATCAGAAAGCGACAACAGTGGCTAAAATATTGGTCGAAGAGCTCTTTTATAAATATGGAATTCCTCAGCAGCTTCATACTGACCAGGGGAGAAATTTCGAAAGCGCTCTAATTAAGGAAATCTGTAAAAGGTTCAATGTAAAGAAATCACGCACTTCTCCATATCACCCTGAAGGAAATGGTCAAGTGAAAAGAATGAATAGAACTCTGTACGGTCTACTTAGAAGTTTGGAGGAGGAAAAGAGGAACAAATGGCCATTGTATTTGCAGAGTTTAGTATTTGCGTATGATATAACACCTCACTCTGTGACAGAGTTTTCTCCGTATTTCTTGTTATTCGGGAGGGAACCTTGTATTTCGATCGAGAGCTGGGGGTATCTGGAAGACATATACAAATTTCAAGACGGAGACTGGTTACGTCAGCAATGCAAAATGCAAAAAGAAGTTTGGGATTTGGTTAGAAGGAACACACAAAAGAACTGGGTATCAAAAGCAAAGCCTATATTAGCAAAGTCTAGAGAAAGTGATTTGGAGGTAGGACAAAAGGTTTTATTACGAGAAAATAAAATAATTGGAAGAGCGAAACTAGGAGACAAATTCGGTAAAAGAAAGTGGGTAATTGAAGAAGTACTTAACAGGGACTGTGGTTTGTATAGAATTAGGCCTGAAGGAAGTGATGCTAAGGTTATCCATCGGAGGAATATTAAACCGTTCGCTGGGATCGAAAGGAATGAGGGGGGAGAAAATATTGATGACTTAGATACGGAAAATAATGATAATTTCGAAACCGCTGATATGGATGACAGTAGCTTAGAAATGCTTGATATGGAAGAAGTTTTAACCAGGTTCGGGTTTGATTTTAGCAACCATGGCAATAGTGAACCTAAAGAAAGTGTTGATAAAGAGGTTGAACAAGAACAGGGAGTAACAATTAACGCACCAGTACTGAAAAGATCAGAGAGATTACGAAACAGGCAGCGATCAGAGTTGTAAATTTGTCTTTCTTTGTCGGAAACAGGTAATGGTAGCGTAGTGTGAGAGGATGGAAGTAGTGTGTGTACGATGAGGGCATCGTAAAACTGTAGGGGGGTTGTGTGTAGCACTGTATGTTCTCCGCCAAGTGTCTTTTATCTTTCACAGCACTAGTTACCAATAACAACCGTTAACGAGACAGCAAATGAGGACGAACGGCCAAATAGATCTGCATGAACGGAACTGCCTTCACGGACCTGTTAACCGGAGGAACTACCCATTCACTGTTTAATATATACTATCTTTAGAAATGTAAATTAGATGACAGACCTGAAATTTGCCGGACTTTTGAGTAGGCTCATTCTATAGCTACTGTACAACGTAGGCTTACATATACGCTGAGCATACTCTGTAACATAACTGGGTTGAAGGTTTTGTCTACGTATACAATAAAATGAAAGAAGAATTGTTGCTGTGAGTTGCATATTCCTTTGGATTGCTATATATATATATATATATATATATATATATATATATATATATATATATATATATATATATATATATATATATATATATATATATATATATATATATATATATATATATATATGTATAAGTATATATATACATATATATATATACATACATATATATATATATATATATATATATATATATATATATATATATATATATATATATATATATATATATATATATATATATGTGTGTGTGTGTGTGTGTATGTGTGTGCATATATATATATATATATATATATATATATATATATATATATATATATATGTGTGTGTGTGTGTGTGTGTGTGTGCATATATATATATATATATATATATATATATATATATATATATATATATATATATATATATATATATGTGTGTGTGTGTGTGTGTGTGTGTGTGTGTATGTGTGTGCATATATATATATATATATATATATATATATATATATATATATATATATATATATATATATATATATATATATATACATATATATATAAATGTACGTATGTGCCTTAATCTATTTTAGATAGGTTATTATTGAAATAATAAAACTCTAAATATTTCTGCAAGTTAGAAAATTATTCGTTTCCAATTAATCTTACTAATGAATTCTGTAACCAAAAGGTATATTCACAGAATATTCTCAAAAGAAATATGCAAAGAGGAGTAGAAAGAAATTCATAACCCAGTTTTCTCAGAGAGAGGAGGAAAAATCACGTGAGTAAAGACGAACACATTGTTGTTAAAAAAAATAACCTACCCAATGTTTTGGGTATTTGGTTTTGTCTTTTTTCTTCCTAAAGTTAGCGCTACCCATTGTTGTTAAGAGGAAAAACAACAGACCCTTTTGTTTTTGCTTTGCCCTTTTTTCTTACTCGAGGGGGAGAACTGAAGATACAAGAGCCATTCACGTAATCTTCTCTTATCTGTTTCGTTTTCTATGGAATGAACTTATCATCATCACCACGTCCTCCTACACCAATTGACGCAAAAGGTCTCGGATATATTTCGTCAGTCGTCTCCATTTTGAGATTTTGAATCAATACTTTTCCATTCGTCATCTCCTACTTCAAGCTTCATAGTCCTCAGCCATGTAGGCCTGGGCCTGCCAATTCTCTGTGCGCATTATGGAGCCCACTTGGAAGTTTGGTGAACTAATCTTTGTTGAGGAGGGCAAAGAGCATGCCCAAACCATCTCCATGTACCCTTCACCATCATCTAATCCACATTTGGTACTTGAGAAATCTCTATCATAACTTCCTTTCAAATCCTGGCCTGCAATTTAAGCCCCAATAATCTCCTGAAAGCTTTAAATTACTTGCTCATAATATTGTCACGTCCGTGTGTGTGTTTTTATATGCTGTTAAGTTATTTATTTTTATTTCAGTATATTATCAGTGTTGGAGCTCATCTTTTTGTTCAGTGACGCCCCCCCCCTTTAGTAGTTAACTATCGAACAACCGTTATCAACTTTTGTTTTGTTTACTTTTGGTTGAATCGGACTAAGGCTGCGTTTACACCAAGCTAATCGAATCGCTTCAATTCATGGAGAATCATCCCAATTCATGATTCGTCATGATTCGCCACGTTAAATTCAATGAAGTCGTTTACACCAAGCGAATCGAGTCAATTCAAAACATGGAGATTCATGGCGATTCAGAATCACTGATGCGCGCGGTCCCATTTTTTCATCAGTCAAGGCGTGTCAGGTCTTTTTGCAAGACGGTAATTGGTATTCTGCTTCTTGATGGAGGGTCCCATCAACTCAAACAACATCTTAATTGTTCTGTGGTCATCCTAAAAAAGTCCTAAAACTTCTCCGGATTATTGACCAAATCTGGGAACAAATGTCCAAAGCTCCCAAAGTCAGGTCTTCTGGAATTTATTGGATGCACCCATATTTGTTGCCTCCGCCTCCGTCTACGCTTTATCAACCACAGCAACAAAGCTATTTCTGCAACAGCAAAGACGTCCATACTCCTCGAAGGCTGCCTTGGTACTGAATGATGTGTTAATCAGATTCAGTAGGTTGGAACTATACCGATTCAAAATGACTCGAGTCAAATGATTCTCCATGAATTGAATCGATTCGATACGCTTGGTGTAAACGCAGCCTAAGAGGTGTCAGCGACGGAGTTGTGGTGGGATTGCTGAGTGTTCAGGACGCTAGTTCGGACAATATTTTCTCCCCTACAAAAATTACGCTGCAGCGATCCATATTATAGAAATTCAAGTTTGACTTCTTTGAGGATTTAGCGAGTGAGGAAAGTGTCA
>NC_090736.1:127656375-127668875 GCF_036898095.1 Palaemon carinicauda
TGTACCATAATTTGTCTTTTTGTGGATGCTAAAGGTGATAAGTGTGCTAGAGGTGATAAGTATTGTACAATTACACATACTTCTGTGCTTACCAAATAATTTGGCTACCATTTCACAAGAAAATGAATTTTACTTTGCAGCGGCAGCGTTGGTGGCAGTGACGGCGGCTGCAGTAATAGTATAGTGTTGATAGTCATGGTGCTTGTAGTAGTAACTTGTGGTAACATGGTGGTGTTTTGTGTCTTTGCAGGTGAGGCAGCAGCAGCACCACCTGAGAGAGAACAGAGTTATCCGCAGTTTCAGTACTGGTCAACAGTCTTGGCACTGGAGCTGTCCACTCTGATCTATGTGCGATCTCTGAGAGAAGCCAATTTTAGCATGTACGTGGATGCTCTGACAGAACTGGCTCCGTGGTTCTTCGCACTAGACCACACGAACTATGCCCGATGGATACCAGTGCTTCTACGGGACATGGCAGAACTGGCAAACAAACATCCAGACGTCTTCACAGAGTTTAGCAAGGGACACTTCACAGTCCAGAAGACCAAGAGGATCTTTTCAGCAATCCCTCTTGACCAAGGACATGAGCAGAACAACGCGTATGTCAAGGGTGATGGAGGAGCCATCGGCCTCACAGACAATCCAACTGCACTGAGGTGCTGGATGGTTGCCGGACCGGAGGTTGCTAGAGTGATTGTGGAATTTGACGACTTCAATCTGCATCCACACGATCAAGAGGAGACACGTCACCACGAAGAGACACCAAGTGTGCAGAACACTTTTGCCAGAGATGTGCGCTCACTCGTGGCCGTCATTGAAGAGCTGGGCAACCCTTTCGAGGAGGACAGTCAGGACTTGCTGGTGCTCGACACAAAGGAGATCGCAGACCCTGCAGTCATAGAAACAGTCCGTAACGCCAAGCAGATTGGCCAAGACCAGTTTGAAGCATTCTCAAAGGAATGCATCGTGGACAGAACCAAGTCCATTGAGGTGGCAATCCACCGGAACAAGCTACCACTGTTTGCGACCAAGAGAGGACCCAATATACCCAAAGGAAAAGAACAGGTCAAATCTCTGAAGAATGATGTTGCGCTCTTCGCACGATTATATATCGGCTGCCAGACCCGTGATGGGAATCTAGAAGAGTTCTTCAGGCATGAAAATCAGCAATGCCCTCCAGCTTTATCTGACGGAGGGAGACTGTACCTAGGGAGCAAGAGTGACTTGCTGGTGTGCCTTGAAGGCCATGCTGAGCCTCAGTTTGAAGCTCCTACTGTCACTGCTGTTGTCCTCGATGGAGCAGTAATCGTACAGATGTTGAAGCCGGGTACTGCCAACACGTTCGAGGAATATGCACAGCAAGTGTTCATCCCATACGTTGTACAACGTTTCCAACATGTATCACGTCTTGACCTTGTGTGGGACAGCTACAGAGCAGATTCCCTGAAGGCATCAACCAGAGAACAGCGTGGAAAGGGAGTACGTCGGCGTGTTGTCGACTCAGCAGTCATACCAGGAAATTGGCAAAGTTTCCTGCGAGTTGATAGCAACAAAGTGGAGCTCTTCAGCTACCTCTCCACCATGCTTGCAGAGTCCTTTCAAGAAGAAGGCAAGGAACTGGTCGTCACTGATGGGGAGCAGGTGATCTGTGTTCCACAGCAAGAGGATGTCAACTCACTCGCACCATGCAACCAAGAAGAGGCAGACACCCGCATGATGCTACATGTAGCACATGCTGCACAACATGGTCACCACCAGATACAGGTTCGAACAGTAGACAGTGACGTCGTGGTCCTAGCAGTGATGGTAGTCCAGAAACTACCAGCTGGAGACGAACTCTGGGTAGCCTTTGGGACAGGCAAGAACTACCGCTACATTGCAGCCCATGAAATAGCTTCCTCCCTTGGTCCAGAGAAGGCATGTGCTCTTCCAATATTTCATGCCATCACAGGGTGTGATACTGTGTCAGCCTTCGTCGGACATGGGAAGAAATCTGCCTGGGCAACATGGAACACGCTGCCAGAACTCACTGATGCCCTGCTGAGTCTGGCAAATGCACCCACAAGCATCCAAGAGGATACAATGCATGTCATCGAGAGGTTTGTCATACTCCTATATGACCGCACAAGCAAATGCAAGGACGTCAACAAGGCGAGAAAGCAGCTCTTTGCAAAGACGAACTCTGTTCAGAACATCCCGCCAACCTACGCTGCTCTGGAGCAGCATGTGAAGAGATCTGCCCTTCAGGGTGGTCATGTCTGGGGCCAGGCATTGGTACCAACGCCCGTGCTCCCTCCACCAACAGACTGGGGCTGGCATCGGAGTGATGATGGGCTCTACACACCACTCTGGACCACACTCCCTGAGGCATCCAAGGCCTGCTATGAGCTGGTGTCTTGCGGATGCAAGAAAGGCTGCAAAAACCGCTGCAAGTGCAAGAACGCTTCACTGCAATGCACTGGTCTATGTTTCTGTGAAGGCGAATGCCAGTAGATTGGGACAGAAAACTTGCTAACCAACATTATGATCTGTAGACATTCATAATTCTGGTGACCAGATTTGAAAAGTTCGGAATCATAATTAACATAGTGTGGCAAAATCTACGTTATTGTATTACATGTATGTACTGCAGGATTACACAAGTACTGTGCCTAGAGACTGGGCTTTTGGTCGACTATATAACTACAATCTGACCATACTGTAAACTTCCCGTACTCTGTGTATTATTTTGACTAGCAATTTTGCCAGCAATTTGAAATAAAAAAGCAACTTGAGCAATTAAAGTGTGTTCCTGAAATCAGGTACTGGTTATTAGAGGTATTATGTCATTGAGTATTGAAATCTTCATCAAATGTCCACTTTTTCCACAAAATGGCGGCCAGTTTGGGGGCCATTTTTGAGAAGATTCATCTAAATATCTGTTAAACATTTATTGATGTTAATTCTGATGTAAAAAAAGGGAATTTTGGCCCATCTAGCACCAAACTAACGACACATAATGAAGTCTATGTAATGACGCTAATGTTAAATGGCGGCCATTTTGAACAATGGCCGCCATATCTTCCTAAGGGCTAATCTTGAATGCCTCCATATCCAAAAATGTTTAGAATATATTAATCTACATGTGTGCCAATTTTGGTGCTTTTAGACCAATTTGAACAATTGGTCTGCTATGCCGCTGTACTATAGATAAAGGGCTTAAAGTAGAGGTTTATCCACACTGATCGGGACAGTCTAAATTGAGAGGTGGGTCGGTCTGAATCCTACAGCTCAAGAAGATTAAAGCGTTTTATCTCCTCTCTACGCAAGCTTTTAGCGGTAACATAAAATTACATTATTCATTGCATTTTTGCTTTTTGGAAGAATGTCAATGACCACTGTCCATAAAGGGAATTAGTTTGACCTTAAGATACAAAGCCTTTGTGGCCTTATTCCGTGTTACTCGGTGGAAAAGGGCATTAAAAGGTTATACGAATGTAAAATTGTCGACAGCGAAATATGGAGCGTTTGTGAGTTGTTTCTAGTTAAGTGGTCTCTCTTTGTCTGTTACAATTTCATAAAATATTTAATGACGATAATAATAGTTGTATTTTATTATTATTGTTTTGTCTAGCCATCCGGCAGGATGACATATATTCATCCTGAGTGCACAAGTAACGATAGTGATAACATTATTGCAAAATTCAGTATATAATAACAACCATATGAAAGGCTTCGTAGAGACAAGCCTATACAAAAAACGTAAGAAATTCTGGAAGTTAAGAGGTCATAGTCTTTGTTAAAGCTACAAATATATCTGATCAAAGTGAAAAGTATGTTTGGTACATTTATACACATCTATCATGAGCAGACATCATCTTATTGAAATATAAATCAATCGTGCCTTATTCTCGGATATCATAACCGCTAACCACTCAAACAGCAGGCCAAAATTTTATCTTCTGGGTTACTGAGGGCTGGAAGCGTTAGCCTACTTAAATATTCGGTGTTTGAAATTCCTTGATTGAAAGTTATTTTTATTATATATAAACCTACTAAAAAATAGTAAGACACTCCCAAGTGAATGTCGAGTCTCTTCATCAGACGTCAAATGAAAAGTAAGACTGAAGCGAAGAAATTAATGAAGTATTTGAGCAAGTTCTTCGTATGCTAAGACGATTTCCATCGTACTCTCATTAAACTCTTCTGCCTCATTCGTCACCTGATGAAGGTGACCTGGATGAGAGTTATTGACTCATCTGTTCACCTGAATATCCTCTTGGGAGGGAACCTTCAAGAAAGTAAGTTGACACGCTTCCGTTACATCGGTGAAATCCGGGATTTTAATGAGAGAGAGAGAGAGAGAGAGAGAGAGAGAGAGAGAGAGAGAGAGAGAGAGAGAGAGAGAGAGAGAGAGAGAGAGAATCTTAAAATCTAGGACACAGTGATATTAAGGTCATTCATGGCTACCTAGTAAATATATAATACGTTGATTTAACATTCGCATGGTAGCAGATCGATCCAAGCCCGTGACCCTGAGTTTAAGATGTTTACTAGGCAAGATACTGCTATGGCTGGGCACTACTGTGTAATGTTGGGCTTGCCCGGATGACGTTCTGGTGTATATCTTTTCAAATGATATTGTACCTGAAATCAGACACATTTAACTTTACCTATAATGATTTCTAGGATCAGAAATTCTTGGGTCATTGACCTGGTAGGAGCGAAAAAAAAAAAACAGCTCAAGCCTCTCTGTTGGATATAGAAAAATCATGCTTATATTTATGGAGTGAAGTCTAAGAGAGAGAGAGAGAGAGAGAGAGAGAGAGAGAGAGAGAGAGAGAGAGAGAGAGAGAGAGAGAGAGAGAGAGAGAGTTTTGATTTTAAAATACTTTTTTTTAACAACGTACATTTGTTAATTGCATTTTGATCTTGTAAAGCGATAACACTAGACCGTAAAAAAATCAATTGTTTTACAGCTTCAACTTCACATCATGGAGAACAGATGGACCCACTCGTTTCTAATACCAGAATTCTTTGCATAAGGTAATCGTGTTTAATTAAATGCATTTCAAAGACGGGGGATTCTCTACATCACCTGGTTGAAATTCTATAAAGTTGAAGGTGAAACGAGAGAGACAGTGAGAGAATAATAAACTCTAACTTTAAAAGAATATTTCTCAGGGAACCTCAGATCTATACCAACTATGTTTTTACTATATTCCCTTCTGGGTCTATCACACATTTCCTTATTCTTTATTTTGCATCCCTCTATTCCTTGTTTTTTATGCTGTATCCTTCATTTCCTTGTTTTCTGTTTTAAATTCCTTTCGACCCTATTCTTTAGTCCATATCTATCGTTTTCTTATCTTCCATTGCATACTCCTCATAACATCATTTTCTATTCCACGTCACTTTCAACTTTGTTTTCTATTCCATATCCCCCATTCTTATTTTGTATGTTCTGTATCCCCTAATGTCTTACATTCTACCTTCTCTCCTTCATTTCCTTGTTAAATATTTCATGCCTTTCATTTTGAGGCTTTCTATCCTGTATCACTACTTTTTCTTATTTTTCAATTTTACATTATTCCCTATTTTTTTTTTAATATCAATTTGCATCCACCTTTTCCGTTTTATCTATTTAGAAACACTTATCCACATATCTTCTATTTTATATCAGCTATTTTATTGTTTTTAGTTTTTAGCCATCATTTCCTCGTTATCTTTCATATCACTCATTCGCGTATTTTCTAGTTTGTATTGTTCTCTCGTTCACTTCATCCTTCCGAAGAAATCTGCCCTGGTGTATTGTCTAAAACAGATAGCACCATGAGACCGCTTACTTACATCTTCATAGATAAAAAAAATTGATTTTCATGCTCCACCCCGATCCACATCCATTTAAAAATATAGAGAGCGTTTCTTAGCCCAATAATTACTCATAAATAAGCTTTCATTGAAATTAAAAAATAACTTGAGATATTTGTTCCGAATTGCGAGTCAAAGTACTATCCAATAGTTAAGAAATACAAAATTTGTCCTAAATAGACGATGGAGGCAAGAAGTAATCAAATGAATGAGGTAAATAAAGACATGAATAAATATGTAGAATATGGTACTCACTCCGGTAATGTTCAGTTGTTCAGTAGAATATTTACATTGATAGTGACTTTCAAAAAATCATTAATAATGCTCCTCACTTATTCGAGTTTAGGTCTTATATCATTATCATTTATTTTACGTGCTTTCCTTCTACTCTCCGTATCATTCTTATTAAGAAATAACTCTTCCACAACTATACCTTTTTATTCATCTCAGGGTTGTCTTTCGCTGTCAAATAACAAGAAAATATTGGAGATGACAGGGAAACTTTTCCCAAGAAAATTCAAATAATTTCTGTTTGTAATATAGAGAGTTGTATTTCACGTTGATATGATTGAAGTTTGCAATGAAAGGCGAGCTATGTCCAGGCTTCTTCTCTTGCTTTCTTCACTATTCCTTTTATTTTTTCTCTGCTTCTTCTCGCATAGCAAGAGAAAAAGATGTAGTTCTTTTTATAAGAATTTTTGGACTGGAAGTATAGTCTTTATCGATAACAGACTTAACTTTCACTAAACAAATTTGTGTACTGTTGATAATGAATTAAATATTTGTTTTTCTTTTTATTTATGTTATGTCACAGCATTATTTTTTTTTTGTATATGCCAGAGGTTAAGTTACCACCTGATACGGCAAACGACTTCTGCAATAAAACTAATTTATATATATATATATATATATATATATATATATATATATATATATATATATATATATATATATGTATATATGTATATATATATATATATATATATATATATATATATATATATATATATATATATATATATACATATATACATATATATATATATATATATATATATATATATATATATATATATATATATATATATATATATATATATATATATATATATCTATATCTATAAATTTATTTGTATATATATATATATATATATATAAATATATATATATTTATATATATATATATATATATATATATATATATATGTATAAATAGATAGATATATATTCTTATATATATATATATATATATATATATATATATATATATATATATATATATATATATATATGTTTGTGTGTGTGTGCGTATGTGTGCGCTCGCATGTGTCTATATATATGAAGGATGTATTAAGTATAATTCATAGGTACCATAAAGTTTTTTATTATATTCAAGGAACTGGTAAATCTCAGCTTCATGATTTTAATAATAGGATAAATGCTCCTTAGACCTGAAATTAAACTTTTTTATTGTCATATTTCATTTTACGAGATTAGAGAAAATGTCAGTGTTTTAAGCGACTTAATATATTCTTAATTGCCAATTGGAAGATTAATACTTGCAATATGTTATATTGTACAAAGCTTGTATTTTACGTTCACATAATCCGTATTTTCCTCTTTGTTTGACATGCTGTTCAAGAAACAGGACTCCACGGTAGTATAAGACCAGCTCAGTCTATGCTAATACTACTAAAAAAAAAAAAAAAAAAAAAAAAAAAAAAAAAACTGGAACTACTGCAAATGCTTGTCTTACCATTTTTTTTTTTTTTTTTCTGCCATACTCATTTTCCCTTTGAGAAGTGTTGCAGCTTAAGCAACTCTTTAAGCCTTTATTTGATATTGTTTCAACTACGAGTTTAACTCACCATATACACAACTAGTTCTTAATGGAGAGCTATGGCGACTGTGTCTCCCAAAGGAGATAAACTTGGGCCCACTTGCTTGGCAGGATAGGATACGCCCATTAACATCATAACGCTCATTTTACTTAAAAACTCTTTTCTTATGAATTAACAATATCTTCCTAGATTTGCTGGCATTGGCTGAACGTTGTGTCATTACATTGTTTTGCGTTCCATAGAATGTTGAAAATAATTTCTCTCCGGACATACTGACCTGCAGATAGTTTCCCAGATAACAAAAGAAATACATTTAATTTTCTCAATTTATCCATTTATTATTTAGTGTCAACATGTGTTTCGCATTTCTCACGAATTCATCATTCAAGGCTTAGAAACGTTGGAAGGTCATCTTCATTAACAATAAATGATAATAAAAATTTTGATAAAGATATTAATAATACTGAATGTCTCATTGAAGCAACAAGAATATCATGGTCAATGTAAATTAACAACAGTGAATTAATAATAATAATAATAATAATAATAATAATAATAATAATAATAATAATAATAATAATAATAATAATAATAATAATAATAATGATGATGATGGCGATGGTGATGATGATGTCACAGACAAATATATTATTTTAAAGAAAGGCCAAGTAGTAAAGTAAATGCGCAGAAAGTAGGGCTGATATTGCCGAGCTATCACCTTGTCTCCCTGATCCATGGGTTTTGGGGAGGCAGTTCGAGCCGCTTCCATTTTTATTTGGTATTTTGATGACCCAAGCACACGTGTACTGAATTCGTTTCATGTCAACAGGTACAACGGGGAGAGGGGACGCAGAGTGAGAATCAGTATGGTGCGATTACGTCACCTGCTACCCATAATCGAGACAAGCCCTTCACCTCCAGCATTGTAGGGGAAATGGGAACGCACCGACTGTGCAAGAAAAGGCAGTTAAATGAAAAGGCTGATGAGCTAGCCAAAAGCACCAAATACATTCACAATGTACAGGTGCACATACAGCCTGCACTGCAACAAATCAAAAACAAAATAAAGACACAGATCAAGGACAACCTAATCAAGGAACTACACATGAGGATAGAGAATGGCTCTCCCTCTGCCACATGGTACAAATGGGCCACGGGACTTGAACCTCCACCCATAGACAGATATACCCCAAGGAAACAGGCTGTATGTATACACAGACTCCGATTGGGATACAAAGCAAACTGGGAAATCGCAGATGACATCCAGAGAACATGTGAACACTGTGATGTCATACCACAACAAGCCCTCATGCACTATTTACTAGAATGCAGAGAAACAGCACAGCTACGAGGAGATCTACTTGTAGACACCAACTCACCACAGGCCGTGAAAGAGGCGGCCACACTGGCAAAAGCAATTGTCGAAAGCATTGACGCACACTCACAGTTGCTTTCAACACTACCTCCACCAAGGTAAGACCTCATCATTTCATGCACCATCTCATCCCCTCATTGTAAGGCTCTATTCACATCATCCCCTATAAATTTCCAACTAATCTACCACTAAAAATCTCTCCGCAGGGACCCTAGGGAGTAAAGGGTTGGACAACCCCACCTGCAACCTTTTTCTCTAACCTTCAAAAGCCTTACACCCCCAATTTTCAAACTACCACTATCCGAGAAATGATGGCCCTCTACTACTATCACCATCATCCTTACCATGTCCACATCTCTTTCTACGACTAAAAACCTTTCAAATTTCCATTAATGTAGTCATCTTAGAATTTTTACAGATCACCTACGGGCCAACCAAGGGAAAGGCCCGTGCCAACAACAAGTGTTGGCTTTAATACCCCAAGAAGAAGAAGAAGAAGAAGAAAAGGCAGTTAAATTCGAGTCCTATTGGTGTGTGGGCCACCTTCACTACCCCTTCTGGCCATGGTAAGCCTACCACAGCCATGGCGGACGTCCGTACGCCATACGACGTCCAATAGTTTTTCTTAGTCTAAATATGTCTCCGTCCGCTCTCCCCGGGTATTGTAACAGTTAAAAGTAAATTCCATTTTATTTGAATGATGAAATCATTTAAGAGCAGCGAGAAACTTATTAATCTTCTGTTATGCACCCTCAAGATTTAAAGTTCTAATTCACTCGTTTTGAAGAAGATTTCTACTCATTTTTAATTGTGAATATTTAATTAGCCAATAAATCCTTCTTTACGAGTTCAACCTCGTCTAATTCACCGCCTCCTACCCTGTATTCTTTGATTATTACCCCATGCCCTTATAACAATGATGATATTATTATTATTATTATTATTATTATTATTATTATTAATTCATGTTTCATTCGAAATATCATTTGTCAAATCAGCCTAGTTTAAATTTCCTATTGTGTCTAGTGGCATTAGTTCCAAACAAGTATTGTACTGAACGTCAATTCATAATTATTCTCTCTCTCTCTCTCTCTCTCTCTCTCTCTCTCTCTCTCTCTCTCTCTCTCTCTCTCTCTCTCTCTCTCTCTCTCTCAGACACATTGCTAATGTTTTCGGGTAGAAAGTCACGATTTTCACCTTTTGGTAATAACGGTCCAAGAAAACGTAAATAATTTTGTCCATATATATTTTCCGCTTAAGAAAACAGATTCTTGTCTTTCCTGGACAATACATGAGAATATTTTTTCTTTGCTTCAATTTAGTTTTGTTATTCATCCCTCCACTATTTTGCATGGTATACAATGCTTCGAAACAGTTTTGATCTATTTGGTTTGAATATGAAATATAAAGAGAAATTCTTAGTATACAGAAGGGCTCAATAAGATCGAAACTTCGTAGACACAAAACCATTTAATCAAAATCGTAACCATTAGGCTACTCATAGGAACGATGCTTGGTCAGCAAATCCAATGATAGAAAAAAGTCCTGAATGCTAAACTAAGAAATACTGGTTGAATATTGTCATATTTAGCAGTTAAATTTTAGTATTGTTTATTTCCTAGAAATGTGCACAACAAGAGAACCTGATGCATCAACATTCAGTGACCATGCAAAAAATACTTAGTAAAGACCTAGTAATTGGTGGAATGGATATTCTCCATTAGAAAGTTCATATTTCCTTAAAGAAATATTTAGGGGATAAAAATGGATGTCAAGGAAGTAATATCCATTTTGGATGCATCCATAGGTTGGAAAAAACAAATGCAAAATCCATTAATATGACTTAATTTCTTTTATAGCTGATTGGGAAAATAGGACAAAAGTAAGAATACATTCGGTCAAACAAAAGAAACCCAACGAGTATACAAACTCCATTTAATTTGTTTTGTGTGGTTAATAACATTGTTCATAGCAAAAATCGGTGTCAATGACCTTAGATTTCAGGATGCCAGAAAACCTCAAATCAATAAATCATAGTATAAAAATCATAAAATTTACATGATTTAGAAGATGATTATTAATGCGTTGTGAAAAAGATTAGCTTAAGATCAAAGTCTTGATTTTCTTCTTTTGACTAGCGAGGGAGAAGCGTCAACGAATGTTATAGACAGGATTAAACAAGGGCCTCGTTGATGATCTCTCTCTCTCTCTCTCTCTCTCTCTCTCTCTCTCTCTCTCTCTCTCTCTCTCTCTCTCTCTCTCTCTATCTCTCTCTCTCTCTCTCTGGCACGGCCAAAGTAGTCTTAAATCCTTCAAAGGGTAGCTTCAGGCGGGATTTCAACTGAGCCTCGGATATTGAACACCCAGTAAAACGAAAAAAACACAATGAGTATATAATCTCCATCAAATATGGTTTCTGTAGTTAATAACATTGTTCATAGCAAAAATCGGCGTCAATGACCTTATGTATCAGGATACCAGAAAACCTCAAATCAGTCAATCATAGTATAAAACTATTGAAATTTACATAAAATAGAAGAGAATTACAAATGAATCCTGATAATGATTACCTCAAGTTTTTCTTCGTGTGATGGAATAGACAGGAGTAAACAAGGGCCTCCATGGTCAAGTCTCTCTCTCTCTCTCTCTGTCTCTGTCTCTCTCTCTCTCTCTCTCTGGGGCTACCTAAGTAATCTTAAATCCTTCAAAGGGTAGCTTCAGGTGGGATTTCGACTGAGCCTCGGATATTAGACGTCCCTCAGGATCTCCGTCATGTCCAAGGTATGTTAGTGAAGGATTACCCGAGATGGCCGGAAGGTCAGGCAATACTGATTTCCGATTATCCGAAATCAAAGTGACTCCGGGATGTTCGTATCAATCCATTATGATGGAATTGTTTAGTGCCTTTTTGTTGCTCTATAACACCATACCTGTCTTAGAGATTCCTAGAGAATTATATATATATATATATATATATATATATATATATATATATATATATATATATATATACATATATATATATATATATATATATATATATATATATATATATGCATATATATATATATATATATATATATATATATATATATATATATATATATGTGTGTGTGTGTGTGTGTATTTATTTATAGATATATAGATAGATATATAGATAGATAGACATATATATATATATATATATATATATATATATATTTATATATATATATATATATATATATATATATATATATATAAATATATGTGTGTGTATTTATATATGTATATATATATATCATATATATACATACATACATATATATATATATATATATATATATATATATATATATATATATATATATATATGAATATATATATATATATATATATATATATATATATATATATATATATATATATATATATATATATATATATATATATAT
>NC_090736.1:127673875-127688875 GCF_036898095.1 Palaemon carinicauda
TTATGAGATGTACGAGAAGGGAAGGTGGTGCAAGGTTGAATGTCATGTTGAATGGAGAGTTACTTGAGGAGGTGGATCAGTTTAAGTACTTGGGGTCTGTTGTTGCAGCAAATGGTAGAGTGGAAGCAGATGTACGTCAGAGAGTGAATGAAGGTTGCAAAGTGTTGGGGCCAGTTAAGGGAATAGTGAAAAATAGAGGGTTGGGCATGAATGTAAAAAGAGTTCTATATGAGAAAGTAATTTTACCAACTGTGATGTATGGATCGGAGTTGTGGGGAATGAAAGTGATGGAGAGACAGAAATTGAATGTGTTTGAGATAAAGTGTCTAAGGAGTATGGCTGGTGTATCTCGAGTAGATAGGGTTAGGAACGAAGTGGTGAGGGTGAGAACGGGTGTAAGAAATGAGTTAGCAGCTAGAGTGGATATGAATGTGTTGAGGTGGTTTGGCCATGTTGAGAGAATGGAAAATGGCTGTCTGCCAAAGAAGGTAATGAATGCAAGAGTTGATGGGAGAAGTACAAGAGGAAGGCCAAGGTTTGGGTGGATGGATGAAGTGAAGAAAGCTCATAACCTTACTCTTACCCAAATTAATTCAACTTCCTTCTCTCACACACCCTTCCAAATTCTGTCACTAGTCGGCCAAGCTTCTCTTCTGTGTCTGCAACCAGTACAGTATCATCCGCAAACAACAACTGATTTACTTCCCAATCATGGTCACTCTCGTCTACCAGTTTTAATCCTCGTCCAAGCACTCGAACATTCACCTCTCTCACCACTCCATCAACATACAAGTTAAACAACCACGGCGACGTCACACATCCCTGTCTCAGCCCCACTCTCACTGGAAACCAATTACTCACTTCATTTCCTATCCTAACAGATGCTTTACTACCTTTGTAGAAACTTTTCACTGCTTGCAACAGCCTTCCACCAACTCCATATAACCTCATCACATTCCACATTGCTTCCCTATCAACTCTATCATACGCTTTCTCCAGATCCATAAACGCAACATACACCTCCTTACCTTTTGCTAAATATTTCTCGAATATCTGCCTAACTAAAAAAAATCTGATTCATACAACCCCTACCTCTTCTAAAACCACCCTGTACTTCTAAGATTGCATTCTCTGTTTTATCCTTAATCCAATTAATCATTACTCTACCATACACTTTTCCAACTACACTCAACAAACTAATACCTCTTGAATTACAACACTCATGCACATCTCGCTTACCCTTATATAGTGGTACAATACATGCATAAACCCAATCTACTGGTACCATTGACAACACAAAACACATATTAAACAATCTCACCAACCATTCAAGTACAGTCACACACCATTCCTTCAACATCTCAGCTCTCACACCATCCATACCAGATGCTTTTCCTACTCTCGTTTCATTTTGTGCTCTCCCCACTTCCTCTATTGTAATCTCTCTCTCATTCTCATCTCCCATCACCGACGCCTCAACACCTTCAACAGCAATTATATCTGCCTCCCTATTATCCTCAACATTCAGTAAACTTTCAAAATATTCCGCCCACCTTTTCCTTGCTTCCTCTCCTTTTAAACACCTTCCATTTCCATCTTTCACTGTCTCTTCAATTCTTGGGCCAGCCTTCCTTGCTCTTTTCACTTCTTTCCAAAACTTCTTATTCTCTTCATATGAATGACCCAATCCCTGACCCCATCTTTGCCTCACTTAGCTTGCGCTTTACTTCCACATTTTTTCTCTCTATATTTTTCAGACTTCTCTACACTATTACTATGCAGCCCTCTTTGCCTCACTTAGCTTGCGCTTTACTTCCACATTTTTTCTCTCTATATTTTTCATACTTCTCTACACTATTACTATGCAGCCATTCTTCAAAAGCCTTCCTTTTCTCTTCCACTTTTACCTTCACTCCTTCATTCCACCATTCACTGCCCCTCCCATGCTGCCTCCAACAACCTTCTTGCCACACACATCACTTGCAATCCCAACAAAATTTTCTTTTACTAACTTCCACTCCTCCTCTAAATTAACAGTTTCTCTTACTTTCACTTCGTCATACGCCATTTTCAACCTTTCTTGATATTTACTTTTTACCCCCGATCTTATTAGCTCTTCAACCCTCACTAGCTCCGTTTTACATCCACTCACTCTATTCCCCCACTCTTTTGCTACAACTAATTTTCCTTCCACCAAAAAATTATCTGACATACCGTTAGCCATACCCCTAAACACGTGCACGTCTTTCAATCTTCCAAACATTCTTTTAGTTATCAACACATAATCCATTAATGCCCTTTCTACTACTCTTCCATTTTTCACTCTTACCCATGTATACTTGTTTATATCTTTGTTTTTGAAAAACCTAAAACTTATCACCATCTCTTGCTCAACACACATATCTACCAGTCTCTCACCACTCTCATTTTCAACTGGTGCGCTATACTTCCCAATGACACCTTCTACCTCTCCAGCGCCCACTCTAGCATTCAAGTCACCCATGACAGCTACATAATTCCTTCTACCCAGTCCTTCTACACACCTAGTTAATTCATTCCAGAACTCATTCCGCTCTTCTTCACTTTTCTCACTACCTGACCCATACGCACTGACAAAAGCCCAACATTCACTACCCAACCTAACCCTTACCCACATTAACCTAGATGATATCTCCTTCCATTCCACTACATTACCTGTCATCCATTCACTCAGCAATAAAGCCACACCCTCTCCTGCTCTTCCCCTTTCAATCCCAAACACTCTACCAGACATTTCACCAAACATCACTTCACCTTTCCCTTTTATCTCTGTCTCACACAAGGCCAATACATCCATCCTTCTATTCCTGAACATACTTCCAATCTCACATCTTTTACTCTCTATCGTACTACATCCACGCACATTCAAACACCCCAAAACTAGAGTGCGGGGAGTAGTCACTCTCCCCCAGGCTCCACCTCTTTGCTGATGTCTCACAGGATTGTAAATACAGGAGAGGGGGTTCCCAGCCCCCTCGTCCCGTCCCTTTTAGTCACCTCTTACGACACACATGGATTACATTGGCGCTATTCTAATTGTTTTTATGCCCCCCGCGGCCACAGGGGTCATAAAATGATGATGAATGGTGATATTGATAATATTACAGTTTGATAGTACTACTCTTTAGAGTCCACGATTTCAGACCACATATTTTCAAATGATTGTATATTTACACTTTTTGAATAATAGAAAAAGAGTAAAGTTAAACGATCAAAATCTGTTTTCTTTTATGTTAGTTTACATAGTGATATATACGGTAATTCTAAATAAATAATTAAATGAATTTCTGTCCTACCTTTGGTAATCTTCCCATCATCCAATACATCCCAAACAATTTGTGGGTAAGACAACAAGGAAACAATTATTAACCAAGTGATAATTAGACAGGGAGACAAAAGAGTGAGAGAGAGAAACTAACAGAGACAAAGACTAAGATAAATACACAGAGTTTAACATATTGAATGATAGGTTGGACGGAAAGGTAAACAGATCTATAAAGACTGACGGAAAGACTAACATACAGACAGTCAGGATTAGGAAAAAAGGATGGCCATACTAATGGAGAAAATCAGATCGGAACACACGAGGCAATTAGACTGACAATTAGAGACTAAGAGATATCGGTAAATAGTAACATGTATGTGGGAACATATCTAAAGCTTGGAGGTAATCAACCTTAATGCACGTACACACTCACTACAGAAAAATACACATACTTGAATTATAATCCATCTACAAAAGGTAATTACCGTTCTAGATACACGAGACCCAATATTTAGTTTGTTAATCGCAACTTATTGAGAGTTAACTAAAATTTTCGGGAAAATTTCCATAGTCGGTGTCTTACTCTTCATTGCTTAGACATTAACTGAATTACCGTCTGACTTGAAATGAAAGTAGCAGCTTATACAATAGCTTTTTTATTCCTGTATAATTGACTAATATTCTGTGCAAGCGAGGCGTTAGGAGATGACTGGGAGATTAAATCAAATGCAACTAGCTTTATTTTGACAGAATTTGAGTATATATATAACCCATTCTAGTCCAGACCGGCATAAAAATTTAACCAAAATGATGCAGGAACATAAACAGATTATCCATGTGAGGACACAGCGATAACGACTATATACAAAAAACAGAAATATCATTACAGGTTAGGAGAGTGTGTGATACAAGTGCAGGACATGGCTCCCCCTGAAAAAGCCATACATGCGAAATAGGGCGCCCTGCTGTTGAGATGCATAGGGTAGGCGGGTCATATACTATGCGATACACAGGTTCTAAGCTATGAATGGAGACCCAGTCTTCTTTGACACTCATATTGATGAGGAGGGCTTTCGACGTACGCCGGATCATGAGGATATGGCCGTGTAAGGTATCATTAATGGTGGTTTGATATTGTCGCTGTGTAGGCAAACAAGGGTTGATGAGTGCAGATCTGTTGGTATATATTACTTTTAAGGTTTCGTATGAAGCACTGGTGCTGATCCAGTCCTTAGTATCTGCACTAATGCCATGCTAAACGAGCATTGTTTTCAGTAGCTGTGTAGTAGAGTGGAAAAAGGGATGTTAAAGGACAAGAATGAAATCAAACACCTGTCGGTGCATGGGAGAAGGTATCCACAGTCTAAGTGCACCAGTACTGACGTCATAAAAAATGGAGGCATTGGAGTCGTCGAGAGGGATATCCTTCCAACGAAGGCCTCTGCAAGATGTCCTACAAGCTTGGTACTCTAGGTCTTTTCTTTGGGCTTCCGCCAAGGCATTTTAATCCAATCCCAGATGAATGCGGCTGATATGATTCTTAACAAGGCATCAGCAACTGGATTAATTTTTCTAGAGGTGTGCTGAAAGGTAAAATTGTATTCAGTCACAGCGTAAAGATGTCTGCGTTGGCAGGCGGACCAGACGTCGGACTGACAAGTGAAGGCGTGCACATGTTTCTTGTCCCTGAGAGTGATGAATGGTGTACAGCCATCAATACACAGTAGAAGGTCGAGCAATTGGATTCCGCCTTGGACAGTTTTCTATTGAAGAAAATCAATGGGCGGGGTGAGCCATTGACCACCTGCTCAAGGACTTCCCCAATAGCAACGTTGCTGCCATTGGTGAAGAAAAGGAGTGGGGCATATGGCACATTACAGAAGGTCTTTTGGCTTGCCCTTTGGAGATGCTAAGAGGGGGACAAGAGTGGCAGTAATGGCTGACAGGAAACGGTGATAATTGTTTATCATACTCAATAATTCTTGCATTGCCTTAACGTTTGAAGGCGTGGGGTAGTTCTGAACTGTTTTTTCCTTCTCAGAGATTGGTTGGACTCCTTCAGAAGTAATGCTGTAACCTAAGATCAATAATTCACCGGTGTACACTTGTCGTAACGAACTAAAGGGCTGTTCTGTTGTAGGCAGTCGAGCACGATGCGTAGAGGAAGGAGGTGTTCCATTTTGGAGGAAGAAAACAAATGTAAGTCATCCATATAACATACACAAGAAGGGAGGTCCCCTAATATGCTGTCCTTGAGACGTTGAAAAGTGGCCCCAGCATTATGAAGGCCAAAAAAGGAGTAATTGAATGTGTATATACCAAATGTGGTGGTGATGGCAGTCTTGGTGATATCATCTGGGTTCATGGGCACCTGGTAATACTCCTTCTATTGGTCGGGCGTGGAGAAAAACCTTTGCTTTGTGCAAGTAGGAGGTCATGTTGGCGATGTTTGAGTGGGGATGGTGATCCGGTTCTGTCTTTACGCTAGGGCACATGTAATCCCCACAGAAAGCCATCTCTCTTCAGAACGACATGTAAGAGTGACTACCATGGGCTTGAGACCTTTTGGCAAAGGCCCAAATATTTTTCTCGGCGAACGTTTGTTTAGGCGCTACCAAACTATCCAGGGGCTGTCTGAATCTGGCGAACACTGGTGGCCCCGTCATCTTGATATGGTGATAAATACCATGCTTTGCGGGAACCATGGATGTTTGACAAAGTTCTGAATGGAAAACTTCGAGGTACGTTGTCAGGAGGTGAATGTTGGCAAACGTGGGTGTCGGTTTAGAGAGACGTCGAGGAGTATGAATCCGCATTGACTAACAGTCGGTGAGCTACATCGACCAAGAGGTGGAAGATGTGAGAGGAAATCCGCACCGAGGACTAGCATTGTGACGTCAGCAACAAGAAAGTTCCAAATATATTTGGTGCTTCCAAACGATAATGTGAGGGTTAAAAAACCCAGATGGGTATCTTAGATCCGTTGACAGCTACCTGGCAGATGTCGGTAGACTTAGACAGACTACATCATGTCATGGAGAGTGGCTTTGGCAGAAGAGAATGGCAAGCACCCGTGTCTACCAAAATTGAACACCAGTATCTGTGTCATGTAAAAAGAAAAGAGTAGTGACACTAACAACCATTGTCATATTTCTTTACAGTAGCCCCAAAATTAGAGCGGTAGTAGAATAACTGCGGCCAATGGGCATCAGTAAGTGGCAATAGAGGTCACTGGTTTGGGCGTAAGCCAAAAGGGGTATAAGTGGGTGGTGGGCGGCTTTGTCACCCCTACGGCATGTCGCAAGGTGGGCATCTGTGTCTTACCGCATTCTTTCAGTGTTGAATAATTGTCCATTTTATCAGGAATGGAGGCATTGAGGGGGGTCTGGAAGGTTAAGAAGTTGCTGTCCATAAGGCCATTGACTATGGTCATCAGGTTCTCATGGGCAAAGTATCATACAGGTTCATGAAGGCGTTGTACTCCAAGGGCATGGAACAGATTCACTCCACGAGAAGAGCCGTCTGCAGCATGTGGCAGGCGAGCAACACTGATCATTTCCATGAAGGCGATTAAAGCCATCTGGTCCCCAACAGTTGTTGAAAGAGCTTAATAAATTTTCCTATGCAGGTGACCGGTGATGACGAGTACTGATCTAGTAGATATGATATGAGCTATTCAAACAGCCAATTGGAAAGTATCTCCAGGTATTGCCGCAAAAACGTTATCTGCTTTGGTGTTTTACCGACTTACCCCTTTGATATGAAACAGGACTTCAACAAGATCAAACGCTACTCCACTTGCGAAGGGTGTGGTTTCTTTGACGCAGCGTGTGCCAATAAAGCAAGTTTGGTGGGCAGCAGTGAGGGTGCAGGCTAGTCACCAATGTGCAAGCGAGCTGTCAGGAGGGGAGTGGGAGACGAGTCAAATGCAACTAAATCTATTTGGACCCAGCCAAAATATACATACAGCCCGTTCTAGTGAAGAATGGCACAAAAATTCAAATGCAATGATACAGGAACATACAGGCATGAACATGTTATAAGTGCCAGGAGAGACCAGTAACAACAATATACAAAAAAACATGAATACCGTTAAAGTGTAAGAGCGTGTGTGATACGCGCGCTGTACAATTCATTCAAAAGGAGCGAGAGAGTATTGGTATTTTAAAAGGCATATATATATATATATATATATATATATATATATATATATATATATATATATATATACTCAGGAAGAACAGATGGGGTTCGAAGAGAAGTGGTAAGAATGATAATGACACAAATAACAGAAAAGGTATTAACGGAAGGGAGAGCTGTAAATAGTATATTGTTACTTGCAAATTCTAAATCAATTTTGTGCAGTAAGAGTATTATAGTTCTCTATGCAATAACAAATTATTCTCCTGAAGAAAGGAAACATGGGTACTATGAAGAACTGTGGAGTATAATAGATATGAGCCCACAGATATATATGAAAATTGTAATTGGCGACTTCAAGGCTAATGTTGGAAAGAATAATTAAGGTATATAGAGCGTAATTGGTGCTGCGGGTCTTGGCGAAGTTACAAAGGAAGGTGGAGCACATTTTATAAGTTTTTGTTCAACAAACAGTCTTGTTATTGGAGGTACTCTTTTCCTGAACAAGGGCATCCTCGTATACTCATGGACTTCACCATATGACAATTAAAAAAATTTAATCGATCATATAGTCACTAATAAAGAGAGAAATGTAGGAAGATAGAGAAGTGCATATATTACTAATGATCACCAGCTCCTCTTTGCCACACTAAAGTTAAAACTGAAAGTGCCCAACAAAAATACAGGTAGAATACCTAGGTTGGACTCAAATAAACTTCTAGAAGATGAGAACAGAAAAACATTCACAATTAAATGTAAGAAGCAATTTCTAGTCTTAGAGACTTTAAGAGACAAAAGCAAACAATTAAGAAAGATGGCGTGAAATTATGAACATATATCAGTCATTTGGTAATGAAGTTTTTGGGACATTCAGTTACAAGAAGAAAACCGTGCGATATTTGCGATTCTTCAAAAAGGAGACAAAGATAAATATTTATTACTGAAAGTTTCCGAAGGAAAAATTAAAATTACAAGGTAGAGCATGCTAAGTATTCCAGTACCGAGTGTTAGGTCAAAAGAAAAGCCAAGTATTACTGGAGATAATATTTAGACAGGAAAGCATATGAGGCTGACAAAACTATGAATTCAGGGAGTGGCTATGGAGTAAGAATTGCTCATAGAAGTATTGCTGAAATCATTACTCGGGCAAAAAAGAATATACCCATCAAATAAAGAAGAATGTGTTAAAACAACAGAAGATAAAGTGAGGCAACGTTGGATGGAACACTTTAGAGAGGTTATGTATAGGAGAAATGAAGGGAATAATTTGATGGAAATACCTGAATCTGGGGAAGACCTTGATGTGCCCATGAATGAATTAAGTGTTTGAAGTCAAAGCTCTCCTCAAAAAACTAAAGAAAGGGAAAGCCCCGGGATACGATGGAATAACTGCCGAGATTATACGGGCCGAAAATGAAGTGACTCCCAGAATACTTAAAAGATGAATTTGTAGAATGGGGCATGATGAGGCAGAAACTGATGACTGGGAACAAGGAGTGTTGGTAAAAAATAGCAAAAATAGGAGATATGACTGATTGCAATAATTACAGAGGCATCACACTTACATCAGCTGTCATGAAAATATTTAGTACGCACACTCAAAACAGAGTAGAAAGAAAGACTGATGAAAAGCTGAGAGATGAGCAAGCAATATTTCAAAGAGGTAGAAGTTGTAATGCCCAAATTTTCATTGTAAGATATGTTGCACACCATTGTGTAGAATATAAAAATCCACTTACGATGGCATTTGTGGACTATGACAAAGCTTTTGATAGGTCGCATCGGTCAAATTTGTGGAGATTCCGGCATTATTATGGAGTTCCTCTTAAATATGTAAATTTGATTAAGTCTCTTCATGAGCACAGCAAGTACAAAGTTTATGTCATGGGGTCCTATCAAATGGATTTCCAGTGAGCAGTGGAGTACTCCAAAGGATTGTATAATCGCCTATTAGGCCATGGGCCAGAAAGTGAAAACCTCCGCCACCCCCGCCTAGGGAATTTTCACGACCCCCCTAGTTTTTTTCCTTAGGGTGTCCTTTATGCATATCTGGGTGTTTCCAAATACATAGATGTGGCAAAAATGGAAAATTATCTCTTTTTGTACAAACCGCACGCCAAATTTTCACATTTTCAGCCGCACTGACTTTGTGTCGCTTTATTGGCTCTAACTTCCTTAATATTCAAACTAAGTGAACATTTTTGGTACCAACATAATGCTAAGTCCAAGAGCTACACAATGGTATATAATCATGTACATAATTAATAATTATTACGTATTCCAGGGCCATTAATGTACCGCCTACCCTTAATTTTTTTTTCGAAAATAGGCACGTGTAACTAGTTGCTACTGATACTGATAAAATTGTTGAGGCATTTGGTTACATTTCTGTATTTGATTTTGCACATAATCTTATTTAGAATATTAAATATCAGTTTCGTTCTCTAATATCCCAAAATATATGAATTAAGTGACAATAATCAATTGATTGTATAATGGCCACATATCAGCAATACCCACTTTTCTCCGTAACTTCTGTAAATTGTTACATAACTGCATCATTTTGGTGTCAATAGATAACAATATATTCTCCAGCTTTCTGAAATTGTTTCAGTGCATAAATTATGATGTATTTTCATGTCAGGCAAAGGATCCAATATCAACTGGTGATAATTAGTCAGCATGGCAGAACGTCCAGTTAGTTTACGGAAAAAGAAAAGTCAGAGGAAAAACCCTTTGCAGTGTGCCAAAAGGACTTGCATTATACATTTTTCTGAACAGAATACTGACAAAATTGTTCAAGAACTCACTGATGCGAGCTTTGAAAAGATCAAGGAATCAGTGCAGCTCCGCAAAGCTAGTGCTGATGCTAATGTGAGGATGGATGTAATCTGTGAATAAGTTCCAGAGACGCTGAATGAAAATACCCATGGAATACACAGGAAGTGTTATCAAAAGTTTACAAATGTTGGCTTTATCAAAAGGAAAAAACGACATCATCCAGTTGAAGATGACGAAAGGCCTTCAACTTCAAATCGAAAGCGAGTATCATCCTCATCAATTTTATTTCTTTCATATCAGTGCCTGTTCTGTGGAAAAAATAGAAAACGAGACAAGGGTGTCAGAGACTTTCCAACAAAGTGTGTTACAGAAACTGCAGCTGAGTCAATACTACAGGCTGCAAAGCATAACAATGACTATACATTACTTGGAAAGATTGAAGGCAGTGACTTGCGAGCACGAGAGGCACATTATCATAATTCTTGTCACAGAAACTGCCATATGTAACCAAATCAACACACAGGAATCCTTACTGTCCTCAACCATATCATCCTGTATGAAGGAGTTCTCCACTTCAGCTGGGACAACTTCGACCTGTCTGAAGAAACACCATCAGGGACTGGATCAACACATGTAGCACATGGTATTGTCATTCAGAAGACATCTAGTAGTGCAAGTTGTGACATGAACAGGGAGCAGCCACCTCGGCAGTCAGGGAAGAGTAATAAAGACAGGTCAGTTTGCTATGAGGATAAAGAACTGCCACCTTGTTTCATAAGGAGTAGGACTGAGCCTAATTTGAGAGTGAACTATTGCAAGATTGTACAAATCTAATGAAAAAAGTGTTCCTGGCTGGGCTGGATGGTTGTCACTGACTGGAAAAGTGATTATGTTGAAGCCTGTGCTCAGTCTACAGTTGATTATATGGTGCCAGTACATAGGGCAATTACTGATAATGCCACAGTTCAGCACATACTCCGACTATGCCAGCAGACCACAAAGGATGTGCAGCATAAGGTCACTATCGTAACTTTTGATCTAGCTGTAGTAATGAAAGCTTATTTTATCATGTGGCAAAACCCACGAGAATACAGTGGTGTTCTTGTAAGGATTGGGGCATTTCATACAATCTGCTCATACCTTGAAGTCATCGGGAAGATAATGTCCGGCACAGGCTTTGAGGACATCATTATTGAGGCTGGTGTATGTGCAAGTGGATCGATTGATCAAATGTTGAGGGGCAAACATTACAACCGTGCAATGAGAGTTCACAAATTGATGTAAGAGTCCCTACAACGGCTCCTGTTTGATGCCTTTTATGCCATGAGTGCAAATGGAAGTTCATTAAATGCTAGCTTACATGAACAACTTGAGATCCTCATTTAGTCACCTTCTCCATCTGGTTTGAATGACCTCCTTGCAAGTGACTGCTTCAAAGAGCTGTATCAGCAGTACTGTATTTTCAAAGATCAAGTGAGACATGGAGAACTGGGCAAAACAGCTTGTTTATGGCTAAACTATATGGACAAAGTGGTCTTGCTCTTGCGATTTGCTAGGGCAACAAAGTTGAATGATCTTGATCTACACATAGCCTCGTTATGGGACATATGCCCAGCGTTCTTTGCCTACAACCATCATAACTATGCATGGTATGTTCCAGTGTACCTTCTCTCATTGATGAACTTGTCACACACCCACCCTGGTGCTGAGGGCTTGTTGCGGAAAAATGGTTTCAGTGTTTCCCGATCAGATGTTCCATCTTCACGGAATCCAGTGGACCTCACAATTGAAGAGACCATCAATAGGCATGCAAAATCACATTGTGGAATCATCGGCTTTAGTAGAAACCCTGCAGCCTACAACAGGTGGTACATAAACCCCCATGCCAAAGCTACATTTATGGAAGTGACATATGAAATGGCAGACATGAGTTCCACAGAGCTGGACACACAAGGAACATCAAAAATTGAAGCTGACTTCGTTGAGCGCTGATGCAGTTGGAGAAAAAGCATTCAGTGAGTTCATAACACAAAGACTACAGAGCAAGTTAGTTACTTTCCACCAACCCATCCCAAGAAACAAACTGAGCACATTTGCCTCTTTAAGCCAAGTCAAGAAGGTTACAAGTGCGACTAACCAAGGAATTCAGATTAAAGCTGAAAGAAACCTCTTTGGACAGCTGGCAATGCTTTTTGAGGAGCACAGCATCAGCCTGGGGAAGACACTAAGCTACCCATTAGCACCAATACCCTAGGCACTTTCAACTGCCGATGGTAATCCTGTGAAGACAGACAAAGCAAAATTGTTACATGTACTGGAGACTGGTGTTGCAGCTCCTGATGCACCAAAGGTAGAAGAAACAGTGTACATCATAGATGGCAACAGAATTTTGCAAGCTCTGATTAGCCTGCCTACTACCTTTGAGGAACTTGCAAGCAAGGTGCTTGAGCAGTTGCCAAAGGTACCAAGAGTAGACTTTGTTACAGACACATACAAGGAGAATTCCATTAAGAGCTATGAGCAATTGCGTCATGGTGAATCACAAAATTTTTTTATCAAAGGTGCAAGTACAAAAGTATCTCGTGACTGGAAATCTTTCATGTGTAATGACTCAAACAAAGAACAACTGATCAAACTTTTGTTGTGTGAATGGCATACAGAAAAATATTCCCCTAAATTACACAACAGATACATATGTGTTGTGTGTAAGGAAGAATGCGCTCTCCTTACAAGTGAGGATGGATTGCCTGTTCAGACCATGCAGGTGCAGGACCTATTTTCTTCACAGGAGGAAGCAGATACTCGGATCATTCTGCATTGCATCCATGCTGCCCAATCATTTGGTGCAGAAAAGTTTATTGTAGTCCGTTCACCAGATACTGATGTCTTCCTATTGCTGTTGAATTTTTCTCAAGATATTGACCCGTCTGTGTTATTTGATACTGGCATTTCAAACAATAGAAGACTAATTGATGTGAGAGCTGTTATTAGCAAATATGGTACAGATTACTGTAAAGTCGCTAACTCTTTTCATGCATTCACAGGATGCGATACAACAAGTGCCTTCGTTCGCCGAGGTAAACACTTGATGCCCATCCTGAATACCATTCAGCATTAATCTCTCTAGCAACCACTGCTGAACTTTCTGAAGAAACATTCAGTGAACTTGAACAGTTTGCTTCCTGTATGTATGGAAAAGCCAACTACAAAGACATAAACAAGCTGCGCTATGATATGTTTAGACAAAAATTCCAGCCCAAGAAAGGCCAAACTTTATCCAGTTGTGATAGTATTGATCTGAGCTTGCTACCACCATGCAGGTTATCATCACTACACATGCATATCCCCAGATGCAACTACCAAGCATATGTTTGGAATAAGTCCAGTGTGCCATATCCAGATATACCAAGTCCAGTAGGCAAAGGCTGGAAACTTGATGACTCACGACAACTGCAGATTGAATGGGTCAAAGGTGATATACTGCCACAGGAACTCATTGATATCATGCTAGACAGAAAACCGACAGTGATGACGATTTGGATACAGAGAATATTGATATTAACAACCTAACTGACATAATTTATGATGAAGATTCATGAACGCAATGTGTAAATTGTCAAGCTATTTCTTTTCTGTAGTTGTCTGTTGCCAGTGACCAAGAGAGACTAACTAAGACATCATACTCCACATATAATGATATTTATATGGACACAACTTCGGAGATTCCAAACAATGATGTAAACTTCCAAGCTCTTCACCATTTACTTGTTGGTATTAGTTGTCAGTTTAAGTTATAAATGACATTTATTTTGGTTACATTTATCTTATTCTACTGTTAATCAATAATTTTCTTGGTTCTCTCAGTGAATGACACCTGTCAGATATGAAAGTCAGACACACTGTAATAGGTAGTGTCCTAAATTTATAGTTTTAGTCATATTTACTATGTTTGTGCATGCATATTCATGATATAAGAATGTGGTAGCCACTCTGCAGTGAATAATGTCCAAGGAGTATAATTCTCTTCAAAGCATCTCATTCTTTAAATTTTAGTAAAATACTCTTTTGTATACTAAATGATAAAGATAAATTGTTTTGTTGCTATTCGGTACCAGAAAGTAGAGATGATAGGGAAGATGATGGTAGAAAAAGGTTCCGTCAATTGAAATTTGGACTATCTTTAAGGGGTGGGGGATACGTATCAGCAATTTAGATAATGGGTTTTAGTAACAGATTAACTTAACATCATCAAGCTTAGATGTATATGCTCCAAGCACTTGATTGGCACCGAAATAATGCAGATATGTCACGATTTACAGAATATATTAAGAAGCATTCCCTACAAAGTAGGTATCGATAAAAATATGTGGTCATTGTGCAATCAATTGATTATTGTTACTCAATTCATATATTTTGGGAAATTCGTGAACGAAACTCAAATGCAATATTCTAAATAAGAATATGTACAAAATCAAATACAGAAATGTAACCAAATGCCTCAACAATTTCATCCGTATCAGTAGCAACTAGTTACACGTGCCCATTTTCGAAAAAAAATTAAGGGTAGGGAGTACAATAATGGCCCTGGAATACGTAATAGTCATTAATTATGGACATAATTATATGCCATTGTGTAGCTTTTGGTCTTAGGATTATGTTCGTACCAAACATTTTCACATAGTTTGGATATTAAGGAAGTTAGAGCCAATAAAGCAACACAAAGTCAGTGCGGCTGAAAATGTGAAAATTTGGCGTGCGGTTTGTACAAAAAGTGA
>NC_090736.1:127696375-127698875 GCF_036898095.1 Palaemon carinicauda
GGGGGGGGGCGTTAGTGGATCCGTCTTTATATACCTAAATGCCCAGTAGCTAATAGATGTGAAGACTCTTCACCCGGATTGGATAAAAACTATTGGCCGCAATAGTACTTAGTATTACACACCTGATGGTACAGTCTGGAAAGATCTGAATTATAGTGTGTGTGTGTGTGTGTGTGTGTGTGTGTGTGTGTGTGTTTGTTTGTGTATGTTAAATTCTGCAACATCACAGACCGGTATTTAAATCACGGGGCCAATACTTTGTAACAAAGGATTTTATGCAAATAAAGACAACTCATGGTAAAAAATCTATTACTTCTATTTCGAGTAAATGGGCATGTGAGAGTACCAGTCAGAGTATGTACAAATATAGTAACTCCATAATAATGATAACCGCCCTTATTAAAAAAATATATATATATATATATATATATATATATATATATATATATATATATATATATATATATATATATATATATATATATATATATATATATATATATATATATATATATATATATATCTCGAAAATATGACACTGAAATCCGTAATTATATACTACTCGTAAATACTACATCTTTGATAGGTTACACCTGAGAATATTCGTGTAAACAATGCGAATGTTAGAGATGACTTCCATATCTTCTTCAATACCAATTATACCCAATCCGACTATTCAAACAAAATGTTATAGTTTTATATTTATTTTTATTTTTTTTTTTGTCTAAATAATGGAATATAGAATATACAGATGGAAAAAAAAAAACAGTTATATTACAGTAATTCTTTCTCCTGCAGTAAGTTTATTATCTCAATTGGAAATTTATAATCAAATAATTAAGGCATACAAAGCAGAACACTGTCTTATAACTGTATAATACCTTAAGCCGACATCCCTCCCATAAATCTCCTTAGTCATTCCATAACTCTTCAAAGGATTAAATTAGAATTTGCTGTTCAGCGAACACTAAATCCCCTGCCACACTAACTCCATTCAGTTAACTCTACTTTACAGGGAAAGCGGGGCAGATAATTATAATCTTAATTGGTCCCGGGTCTTTAGTCCTAATAATAATAATAGTAATAATGATACGAATGATATTCATAACAATGCAAGTTAAGAAGTATTATAAGAGAAGGAATAATAACAAAACTGGTAAAATACGAAGCCGTGAATCCAAATTTCTCTCCTGTAAAATATCCTTAACATCTGATACTAACCTTACACAAATCAGCAGAAGACACCTTTCAAATTAATTCAAGATATAATCTGTCATAGAATTAACTCAGGTTTTATCATGACTCAAGCGCAACTTGTATATACCACTTTCACCTTCAAGTAGTTATGCCTATAAAGAACAATATTTATAAGATTTAATTGGCATTCGCTACATGAATCATTTATAAAAGTTATTTTGAAAATTTATAATTATCTTCATTACTGGTATTATTATTACTATTCTTATTACTATATTAATTAAAAGTACACCAATAGGTAAATAAGTAAATAGGGGTTTTCAGTCATAAAAAAGAGATGTAGTCTTACTGACTTGAAATTTCAATACTAAAAGTAGAATGGGCACTCGGTAGAGCGCATACCTTCGCCACCACCACTTTTGTCAGCACGGCCAAAACGAAATAAGACATCCGAATAATAGACGGAATGAAATAGGCACGTATTAACACTAGTTTCATGCAAATCAGATAAAATTGGACCAAGATAAAGCAAAATGACGTTTTCTACCTTTTCATTACCTTGACCCTTGACCCTATCAGTTCCAAAGTCTAATCAAATTGTCCTTGGATCATGGCCAATCATCATACAAAATTTCATGAGATTGGTTCTGAAAGTTTTTTTATTATGTGAATCAGAAACACAAAGACAGAAATACAACCAAATAATTACACAGGCAATGGTAATTAAATCACTATAACATGTTGTATATCACAAGATAGGTAATTTAATTATGCAAATTTTGGGACTATTTTCATAAAAATCAGATAAAAATTGGTCACAATATGGCAAAAGAACGTTTTTTACCTTTCCATGACCTTGGCCTGGGCCTTGAACCCAGTCACTCCGAAAATCTAATCAAATTGTCCTTGGATTATGGCCAATCATTCCACCAAATTTCATGGAATTGGTCAGATCATTTTTGAGTAATGCGAATTTCACAAACACACAGACAAACATACAAATAGATAAATACACAAACAAAGGTAATAGCATCACTAAATCAAGTTGTATATCACAAGATATGCAATAGTGGTATGCATATTTTAACACTGGTTTTATGCGAATTAGACAAATATTGACCACGAGATAGGAAAAAGAAATTTTTACCTTAACATTTTTACCTTGACATTTTCACACGAGCACTCCCAAAAGCTGATCAATTTGTCCTTAGATCACAGCAAATCATCCCACCAAATTAGAAGAGATTTGGTGAAATAGTTTTAGAGTTTTTTAACGTTTTTCACCTTTTTGTGACCTTGGACT
>NC_090736.1:127703875-127718875 GCF_036898095.1 Palaemon carinicauda
GGGGAGACCAGGTTCCCTGGAATTTCCGATGATGAGAGTAACCTCCCTACCCGTCTTTTGAGGCGTCCGTGTGAACGGTGACTGCAGGTGGAAGTGGTTTCAGAGGTGCCTTCCTCTTCAGGTTCTTGGCATCCGACCATGGTTTGAGTAGTGATCACAGACGATTTGGAATCGGTCTTTGTAGATCTCTTCGAGCGTTTAATGCGTAGTTTCTCCAAACTCCTGATGCATCTTTTAATTGTGCTTTCAATATTGGATCTGTCACTGAGGCAAACTAGAGGGACCCCAACACTCTTTCCTGTTGCCTTCTTGATATCCTGTCGGATTGAAGAAGTCTCTTGACAGATCCTGCTATCTCTTTCCTCTTCTTTGATGGAATGGAAAGGCAGTGTGACGGTAAATCCCAGTGGACGCCCAGCAACTGGAACTTTTGAGCTGGAGATAGACGAGACTTTTCCAAGTTGATCTTGAATCCCAAGTGTTCCAGGAATCGGATCACTTGCTTGGAGGCTTGCCTGCACTCTTCCTTGGATGCTGCCCCCATCAGCCAGTCGTCCAGGTAGGCTACTACCTGGATCCCCTTTAGGCGTAGTTGATGAATGACTGCATTCGCAAGCTTAGTGAATACCCTTGGGGCTATGTTTAGACCAAAGGGCATGGCTCTGAAAACGTACTTTCTTTTCAGTAGTTTGAACCCTAGGTAGGGGGAAACTTGACGGTTGATTGGAACGTGCCAGTATACATCCATTATGTCTATGGAGACTGTGTATGCCCGTTTGGGCAAAAGGGTCCTTATGTGTTAAAGTGTCAGCATTCTGAACTTGTGGTTCACTATGAACTTGTTGAGTGGTGATAAGTTCAGAATGACTCTGAGCTTTTCAGAATCCTTCTTCGGAACACAAAATAGCCTTCCCTGGAATCTGATGGACTTTGCCTTCCGTATAACTCTTTTGTTCAGGAGTTCCTGAACATATTTTTCCAGAATGGGGGTTGAATGCTGGAAGAATAGAGGAAAGTTTGGTGGAGTTGAGCTCCAACTCCCCCTTAGTCCGCTCTTGATTAGGCTGTGGGCCCAGGGATCGAAGGTCCAACGATCCCGGAAGAGGAGAAGTGTCCCTCCTACCGGTAGCATCTCAATTGGAGTGCTGGTTGGAGGACTTGCCTCCTTGGCCACGTCCACCTGTGTTACCCCTACCTCTGAAGGGACGTCTAGAGAATCCTCGAAAGGAACCTCGAGACTTTGGCCTAAAAGTCGTCGATTGACTTTCAAAGACTGGGGTGAACACCTGCGATTGAGTCGCCAGCGTTTGGGGCACCAGTTGGAAGGTGGTGGTTGATTGTGCCACCGTCTAGGGCACCGTGGCCACGGGAAGCTGTTGCTGTTTTCTAGGCCAAGAGGGCACTCTAGGTCGTTTTGATTTATTCTTCGGCTGGGGACCCTCGTCAGAGGAAGATTGTCTTTTTGAGGACAAGCCCCATTTGGAGAGGAGATTCCTGTTCTCCGTAGCGGCTTTGTCCATGACCTCTTTGACCACTTCGCTTGGGAAAAGGTCTTTTCCCCAGATATTGGAGGCTCTGAGCTTCCTTGGTTCATGTCTCACCGCAGCCGAGATGAACACGACCTCTCTACAAGTCCTTCGGGCTTTGATAAAGTTGTACAAATCCTTGGTGACTGTCGCCAAATGAGATTTGGCGAAGACCATGTACATATCTGGGGTGCCCGGGATGCTTGCCATAGTCTCTAAGCCAGTCTGCAGAGACATGGAAGCAGCAAGATGTTCCTTAGTCTCTTGTTCCCTGCGCAGGAGAGACTCTGACAGCTTCGGGAGGTCTTCGCCGAACTGTCGTCCAGCAATATCTGCCTCCAGCTTCCCAACTATGAAGGCGTCATGAACATCCTTCCAGTCTTTATCATCTGATGGAAAAGCGAGGGAAAATGGTCTACACTCCTCCAGTTTAGGGCAAGGTTTCCCTGCTTCGACTGCCTTTAAGCCTGCCTTAAACCCTTTGCCCATAAAGGGGAAGGCACATTTGAGGTCAGCAATAAAGGACGGGTGCTTTTTGCTGAGAGCCGGCACCTTGGAGCTAGTAAAGGCCCTCTCTTTCAAGTTGGTCGTATATAAGGCCTGAGCCTTAGAGAGTTCGAGGACAATCGTCTCCTTCGGCTCTGTTTCCTCCTTGGATGCAGGTTCCGTCCTCAGATGGACATAGCAATCCGGGTAGGCCCCCTTGCTGGGCCAAAACTCAATTTCCTCTACTGGGACAGTGCCCAGTTTTTCCGAGAGGAAGATCATCCCTCCACCCCGACATTGGCATATGCTCTGCATATCTCCAAGGGATAACGTCAGAGAAAGCGGGGAGATCCTTGACGTTTAACTTCTTCGGGGCTAAACGTGTTGCAACCAGCTGATGCATTTCCGTCCGAAAAGAAGCTTCTTTCTCGGACGATTTCCTCTGAATTTCCTGCACCATAGGCAGCAGCGGGTGCAACGTGCTCGTGATGGAATATAACTGGGGTGCAGTAGATGAAGTCGAAGGAACCGGCTCAGTCACCGCGGCTGATGATACCGAAATCGTATCGGTCTTATCAACTTCGGCCTCAGAAGGTACGTCATCCTCCTGCTCCAGTTCTTCGACTAGGAGATTGTTCTCAGCCAGACCTGCCGGGCCTGCTGGCACATGCCGGGCCTGCCGACATATGCCGGGCCTGCCGACATATGCTGGCCTTGCCGGCCTATTTTGGGCTATTGAAGGTAGTTACTGTCTTCAGATCTATACTTTGGGTGGCCGACTGCTGGCCGACAACTTAGTTGCCAGCCACTGGTCATAATATGTTGATTGTCATTGGATTATCGCTCAGCGACACCCCCGGCAAGCGGCGGCAGAGTAACTGCCGGCCGACAGACAACCAACATGGCCGCCGACAGCTATAAGCTGCCGGTGGCCGGCCCAGTATAAGGAAAGGTAGAGAAAAAGAGAGAGGATGGAGGAAGGCAAAGGCTCAGCCTTGCCGGCCTGCATCCCGAATGAGGGTTCAAGTGGAAGGGGAAATTATATTCGGGCTTCCCCCCAACCATATCCCATGCATATGGGCTATGGAAGGCAGTCCAAGGGAGGACTGAAGAACACTCTAATGATTATGAGGGTGCCTGCCAGCAGCCGGCCCGGCCGGCAGCCGACAGGGAACCTCAGGCCAGTTCTATAGATTACCCTTAGAGTCAAATGTAGAATGACGGCCAGGGAGGTTGATGGTTCATCCAACACAAAAGAAACAGTGGGGAAGGGGGAAAAGTCCTATACGTAAGGTAATACCCGAAGGCATTACTCAACTTAAAGGACTCTGACCTCATAAGGTAACCTCAAATAGGGGAAATCATTTCCCCCGGTTGGGTTAGTCAAGTGAGAAAGCGGCCATAGGACACAATCTCGCAAGAGAACAGAATCTCGTACCAGGTATCTTAGACAATGCAGAAATCATTTCTTCGGTCTAAGATCCACTAGCACAGGAGTGTCTGCTAGACCGAGGAAGGAGGAATTATAAAACAAAAACCTCCATGTATGGTCTAGGGAGGCCTAGCCTCCTGTATACCCCACTTAACCTGACTTGGGAAATCATTTCACCGAGACAGTAAGATGCCTAACACAGACTTTACTCTGCTGTCCCGTTCTAAACTCAAAAACCGACTCAGTGGTTAAGAGAAAGAAACGAAACACCCCAGTAAACTTTGCCAGAACTCAGTTCACAGCAAAGCTACCTGAGGGTAGCCTAGGCTTATCAGAGGGAAGGGGAATTGCTCTTAAATCTCGCCAAGAGATTGGTATCGCCTTAGAAGGTATATGAGGCATCAACTTCACCATAGAAGACAATGCAAGAGCAATTGGGGACATGTGTGAAAGTATACTAAAGCCCCTAGGCTAGTAAATCTAGGAGCATAGAGAATCGTTCACCGAAACTCTCTTTAATACTATTTTGGAACAGGAAAATTATACAGTAATATCGTAATTGTATAAAATATTGCCTGAGGTTCATTAAAACTTCACCAGGAAGGTTATATCATGCATGAAGTGTGTAGGTGCCTAGGGTAGGAAGCCTAGCACTCGTGAGTCTCGATCATAAATAGCCAAATCCACGACAACAATGACATAAGATAAAAATCCCTTGCTAAAATATTAAACAGCTAAAGTTATTAAAGCAAATAATGCCGGGAAACTCGTTCTGGCTAACTAGATGTACAGGAAGAACGACCGTGTTCATGACGCCATCCGGCTGGCAACAGCTCTTGTTACGTTAATTACAATCTCAATCGAAGAGTAAAACTGACAAGAGCTTACATTTACACAATTCAAAGATATTACTTAACTTTCCAGAAGCTGATGAGGCTGGTGAAGACATCATAGCGACAAATAACTCCAAAATAGCGAGAGATAACACGGGATAACACTGGTCAACGAAGCTACAAGAGAAAGAATGGTTTGGTGGCGCCTCGCGGTGGCAATTCGGCGCACTATTTACAGTACAGTAGGAGTGTCGAGAGCGTTGCCTCTTTAACGACTCTCCTAAATTATTGCCACTTTTTCCCATCGAAGCGGAAACGCTATTAGGGGTGTAGATAGCTATGAGACGTGTCAAGAATACGTCCTCTGATTACACGAATCCAATTTTAAGGGATATTCTCTCCAGGAGTTAGAATTCTGGATACCTTTGGTAAATTCTCTGGGATATATCACTATAGTCAAATATAACCTAGGAAGGTACTAATGAAGGAACATCCATCAGGACGACATGGCCTGAGCCCAAAAAAACTGGATTTGTTGTACTAAACTAAAAGTCTTTAAATTGTGAAAAATATATAGATGGCCCATATCATTAGGGTACTAATAATGTAATCAAATTTCGGATAAGGTTTAAAAGTAATGATCATCAAATTCACCTGTGAGATGCCCCCATAGAATTATATTTGTGTTATGAAAAGATATTTCGTGAGTCAGTTGGGCTATCACATGCCAATAAGTTTGGGGAGGAAGAAATTTCAGAATAGTTTTCTTAGTGAAAGACTGTTTTATGAGGAAGACATTTTCTTTCTAAATTGTTTGAGCATATATACGATATTGAGCTAGCACATAATAATTTGGTCTTACTTGTGAAAGCAGTGACGGAAATGTAACTCCAGGTTAGATATATTTATGTTCTTATGCACCTCTCAAATAAACATGCTAGCCAAAAATAAAATTAAAAGTCTCCAAACTTATACATAACTGATTCATTGCAGTAGCCAGTATATAATATGTCTATTAGGGCTACATCTACACGCCTTATATTAATATGGTGATTGTTGTTTGCAGTTGTTTCAGTACATAACAGTAATTGATTATTTGTTATCCTTTTTTTCTAAGTTTATGGATTATATTCTTTTATTCCTTTTTTAGGTGTATTGTGCTAGTGAAATATTTTGTAAATACTTTTAATTGTTTATAGAGAGTTTTCTTTTCCTTATGATAGAAGTATAATAAGAAAGTGAGTGATTTTTTAAGTAAGACAGACTGTCATGAGGTGGGTAAAGGATTTTGTACTTTCTGCCCTACATAGAGGATATGTCAGGAAGTCCTAAGGCAGGACATCACCCCGATTCAGCCTCCTCGATTTGATCTTAGGGCCAAAAGAGACCAAGTCACTGATGACTCTGCTGATAAAGTATTAATGAGACATATTCCGAACCAAGGGACAATATATAGCGAACCAAAGGATATTTTAAATGCTTTATTGATAGAAAAATGAAAATTTTCAAATGTTACAAAGTTCCAGAGATCCTAAAAAGACTATGATCTTAACCTAATCATGGAAATATTTTTGGGGATCATTTTAATGATCTGCAATATTAGTTACAGAAAGAGAGAGAGAGAGAGAGAGAGAGAGAGAGAGAGAGAGAGAGAGAGAGAGAGAGAGAGAGAGAGAGAGAGAGAGAGAGAGAGAGAGAGAGAGAGAGAGGGGGGAAGGTGATTTGGGCAGCATCAGTTCCTCTTTTCCTAATGAAATGATGCATTTACAGTAGGCACTAGATTACTCGAAGAGTGATATTTATTAGAACAAAAAAATAAATAATTAAATCATTATTTTCTATTGAGTGGTTTACGTAAAACAGGCTTCCCTGTTTTTTTCGGTGTATATAATCCCATAGAGTACTGCACATGATAACTTCCCAAGATAAATCTTATTTATTAATCCTTAGAGACTAAATCCCATTACCTTATTGAGATTGTTTGGACACCCACTAGAAAGACTCCTTTCTGTAATGAGTTTTGCAGATTTTGTTGTAAGCAAAAAAAAAAAAAAAAAAAAAAAAAAACAGTAAAAATATATAAAATACAAAAAAAGTCAAAATTCAAATTATAAACACACCTGCAAGTAAAAACTAGAGATGAAATAAAATCAACTAAGAGAGAAGTATCTTAAAATTAGATATACAAAAATTAGAATTCTCCAAGGAGACCAACCTCCCTGGACTAGACTAGAGAACTGAGTGACTATCTGAAGGACAGCATTCAGGAAGAAAACTCTAAATTTGCTGGCTTAAGCGATGTGGAGAGGGACAGAGGATAATTGGCTGTTTATTTTAGGAGTCTTTTCTTTAATCATTAACGACTCTAATACTAGAAGAGAGGAGTTGTTTGGCGCTTGAGCAATGATTTCAAAGTTTTTATATGTCCATTTTAGCCTTGATAATGAGATGAATCCCGAAACGTCGGCACCAATAAACTGAAAGATGTTTTCCAGACTCTTCGTCCTCCTCTTTATTTTACACACACACACACACACACACACACACACACACACACATATATATATATATATATATATATATATATGTATATATATATATATATATATATATATATATATATATATATATAGGCTATATGTATCGCGAAAAATCTATTTTTGGGTGCGGTAGCCAAGTCTTCCTGATGGAAGTTTCTATAGGTAGCTTTCTAGAGTATATTTGACTACAGTGATATTCCCAGAGAATTTTACCTTAAGGTATCCAGAATTCTAACTCCTGGAGCGAATATCCCTAAATAATCTCACAGGGATATTGCATAATATCAGAGGACGTATTCTTGACACGTCACATAGCTATTTTCACCCCGAACTGTATTAACACTTCAAGGGGTTATAGTGACAAGAATCTGAAACGAGAATGAAAAGAGAGCCGCTCATAAGGCATCTCTCCTATTCCGTTTCCAGTGTGTATCTGATGAAGGCGGTAGCGCCCTTTTTATTCCTTGTGGTGATATACGAGGTGCTACAGATACTGTATTATAGGGAGGGGTCAATAAGCCCTTTTACAATAAAAGGAAGGGCGGGTCCATCAGGACGACATGGCTACCTCACCCAAAAATAGATTTTTTGCTTCGCTCAAAATCCATTTTTTGGGCTCAGGCCATGTTGTCCTGATGGAGGTTTACCAGAGCATTACTGTATCTGTGGATTTTCAATCGGTGCCGTACTCTCTAGAAAGTATTTTCCTGGTCCGTCTTAGACCTAGAGACCTATGATGTTACCGTCATACATCATTTCATCTAAGCATGAACTATGTTAGTGCTTCCTGCCCCCTACAAGAAAGAGTCATACTAGACTCTGGAAAAGTCTCGAGGAGTACATAATAACTTATGGATGAAAAAATAACAAGCTTGTATAGTGGTCTTGCCCTATACATTATAAAGCAATGTTAGCATAAGAGTCGCCAATGTCAGAATGAAATTTGTGACACCTTCCCCAAAGTAACTACTCTTATTAACTATTGGATAATGGTTGTATCCGCATAGGAACAAATTTTGCCTCTCTGCCACTATCCCGTTAGGGTACCACGTCAACCCTTTCTAAAGAAGGGTTAAAGAGAGTGGACTTTTGCTTGAATCAAGGAACAATCTTAAAAGACATACCATGATAAAAATATCCATATTTTCATCTTAATGCTCAGTACATTTCTAATAAAAATGAGTGTGGGCGAATAAAACGCAGGGTTCACTATGAACTAGTTTATTAAAATCTAATAAACCTGCATAACAGATCAACCTTTATAAAATTTATAAAAAGTGGATGATATCCATTAAAGCAAAAAGAAAACAATCAACAGAGAATATTGTTTCATCTACTATGAAACAGATTTGCCACTTCAATTGAATTAATAATAATGCTACTGTCTGTATACTGTTTAATTACACTAGCGTAACAAATGCTTGGCACAAGTGTCCGTATTATGATATAGTTCACCAACGTCAATGAAACAGTTCGTAAGGTCCCTTTAGTGGCCTATCGCTCAGTGTGTAGTACATACAGTGACTAGACACCCACCCTCTTAATTAATCGTCCCAAATTAATCACACTGTTCCTCGCAGATTTAAAACAGAAGGTTAAAGGATTCTACCTGCTGCTACCACAGACTACTTGAGTTGCTCCACTTGCTTCGCATAGTGCATAAAGAACACCTTGGATGACCACCAGCCGGTGTACGAAAAAGATGTTCAAGGTCCATATAAATAAAGAAATTTTATGAAAAAGCAACTCCTCTTGGATCATGACTAGCGGGTGTACTGTCAGGACCCATTTTGCGAATAACACAGGTGAGTTTTGCCCATAGTTATAGATAACTTTGAGCCTGAGGTTTCTCCTCTGAACAGCTGTCCTCCCATAAAGTCTGAAGTTCTATGAAGATAGAACCTTTAGGAACTCCACTGGACATAGAGATACATTTTCCTTCAGAGGGCAGATTCTCTAGGGACCCCACCTGATGATGGGTAGCTTGTTCATGGTAAGAAACGTTGGGTCTGGAAATAGATTCAGTTAACAATAGTATTGTGTCGGCTGCTCACCCTTTCCTCCTCACTAAGGAGAGATAATCATAAGATGTAGGTTCCTGGTTTTCTGTGATGAAGCAAAGACAGTCGACTTCTGTACTCGCTGAGACAGGGATGGATCCGGTAGCGGTACAAATTTTAGTCGTAGTTTCAATGCCAGAGGGAACCAAACGCTATTTGGCCACTTGTGGGCCACTATTGCCGCCTTCCCTTTGAAGGATATCAGTTTGTCCAGGACCTTCAAAAGGAGGTTGTGCAGAGGGAACAGATAAATCCTGGACCATCTGTTCCAGTCTAGGGACATAGCGTCCACAGCCTCCGCTAGCGGATCCTCGTATTGGGACACATAACGATCTATTTTCTTGTTGTCTTTCATCGCAAAGAGGTCTATCTGCAGCTCCGGGACTTGGCTCGAGATGAAGAAGAACGATCCTGCATCTAGGGACCATTCTGACTCTATTGGTGTAAACCTGGATAAAGCGTCCGCTGTCACATGGCAAAACCCTCGAATGTGAACTGCTGACAGGTGCCTTTTCTTCCTTTCTGCTAAAAGAAAAATAGTCAACATCACTTGGTTGATTTGAGGTGACCTTGACCCTTGTCGATTCAGGCATCTCACTATCACCTTGCTGTCTAGAACAAGTCTTATGTGGTCGAGTGGCGAGGACGTACTTTCTTTAAAGTCAGAAGTACTGCCATGGCTACTAGAAAGTTGATGTGGAATTACTTGAAAAGATTGGACCAAGCTTCTTGGACTCTCTTCTGATGAGAGTGACCTCCCCAGCCTTCCTTTGAAGTGTCTGTGTGGAAAGTTACCGACGGGGAAGGAGGTTAAAGAAGTATTGATTTCTTCAGTTGCTTGGCATTGGATCACGGCTTGAGAAGCTTTCGCAGTCGAGTCGGTAGAGGTCTCATTAGGTCTCTTCGCGCGTTTGTGCGTATTTCCTCCAGACTCCTGTTGCATCCTTTAGCTGTGCTCTTAGCACTGGATCTGTTATTGAAGCAAACTGTAGAGAGCCCCGCACTCTCTCCTGTTCGCGTCTTGATATCTGTTTGGATTTCAGCAGTCTCTTGACAGATCCTGCTATCTTTTTCCTCTTCTTTCCAGGAAGGGAAAGTCGATGTGACTCCAAATTTCTGTGGATTCCCAAGCTCTGAAATTTTTGAGCCGGAGAAAGTCGAGACTTTTTTATGTTGATCTTGAATCCTAAATGTTCCAGGAACTGGATCACTATCTTAGAAGCTTTAAAGCATTCTGTCCTGGATGCTGCCCATACCAGCCAGTCGTCCAAATAGGCTACTACTTGGACCCCCTTTAGGCATAATTGATGGACGGCCGCGTTCGTGAACTTCGTGAAAATCCTAGGGGCTATGTTTAGCCTGAAAGGCATGGCTCTGAAGGCGTAAAGTTTTCTATGTAACTTGAAGCCTAGGTAGGAGGAGAGGTGATGATTAATTGGAATGTGCCAATAAGCGTCAGACAAGTCTATAGAGACAGTATACTGTATGCCCTTTTGGGCTGTAGGGTCCTTATGTGTTGAAGTGTGAGCATTCTGAACCTATAGTTCACTATGAACTTGTTGAGTGGCGACAAGTGTAGAATGACTCTGAGTTTTTCTGAGTCCTTCTTCGGAACACAAAACAGCCTCCCTTGGAATTTGATGGACTTAACTTTCTGGATTACTCTTTTGTCTAAGAGCTCTCGGACATATTCGTCCAGAACGGGGGTTGAGTGTTGGGAGAATTGAGGAAAATGAGGTGGAGGACTGCTCCAACACCAACCTAGTCCATGCTTTATTAGGCTGTGGGACCTTCGATCCCTAAATGGCAGTAGCCTCCCTCCTACTGGAAGAATCTCACTTCTGCTGTTGTGGACCTGAGGCCTTGCCTCCTTGACCGCGTCCTCCCCTGGATCCCCTTCCTTTTGAAGGGCGTCTAGAAGAACCTCTGGCTGTTCCTCTAGCCTTCGAACGAAAGGAAGAAGACTGCCTTTCGAAGGCTGGGTTAAAAACTGGCGACCGAGTTGCCACTTGTTGAGGTACCAGCTGGTACATGGTTGGAGGTTGTGCCATTATCTGAGGCAGAGCAGTTACAGGAAGTTGTTGCTGTTGTTGCTGTCGGTAAGGTATAGCCGGCCGAGAGGATGGCCTAGGCCTTTTTGTCTTCCTCTTGGGTTGGGTACCCTCATCCTGAGAAGACTTTCTCTTAAGATCTAAGCCCCACTTTTTGAGAAGGTTCCTATTCTCTGTGGCGGCCTTGTCTAGTACCTCTTTAACCACATCGTTGGGAAAGAAGTCTTCAACCCAGATACGAGAGGAGATCAGTTTCCTCGGTTCGTGCCTCACCGCAGTCGAGGCAAACACGAACTCTCTACAGGATCTCCTAGCTTTAATAAAGCTATAGAGATCCTTTGTAACTGTGGCAAGATGGGTTTTGGCCTCTACCATGAACATGTCCTGGATCTTGGGGTCACTTGCCATCGTTTCTAATGTCGTTTGCAATGACATCGATGCCACAAGTCTTTCCTTCAGCTCTTGCTCTCTGCGCAAGAGAACCTCCGACAGTTTAGGGAGTTCCTCACCAAACTGACGTTCAGCAATATCAGCTTCCAGCCTCCCGACTGAGAAGGTAAGGTGTACATCCTTCCTGTCTCCTTGGTCCTAGGGCAAGGTCAGAGATAACGGCTTGCACTCCTCCAAGGAGGGGTATGGTTTCCCTGCCTCCACCGCCTTTAAGGCTGCCTTATATCCCTTTTCAATGAAGGGAAAGGGTCTGGTAGGAGAGGCCACAAAGAAGGGAAGCTTCTTACTCAAGGCTGGCACCTTTGAGTTCGTGAAGCTTTTCTCTTTCATCGAGCTCGATAGTAACGCCTGAGCTTTACTATGGTAAAATCTATAACCTCCTTTGGCTCGGTCTCCTCCTTTGAGGCTGGTGCCTTCCTAAGGCGGACATAACAGTCAGGGTGGGAATCTTTGTTGGGCCAAAATTCCACCTCTTCCAGGGGAATTGCTCCCAACTTTTCAGATATGACGATCTTCCCGATTGTCATTGGCATGTGTTCGGCATACCTCCAAGGATTGGTATCCGAGCACAAGGGAAGATCCTTCACGTTGAGTCGCTTTTGGGAAACACGTGATGCAGCAAGTCTACGTACCTCCAGTTACATTGCAGCTTCCTTCTCATCATTCTTCTTTTGAATTTGTTGGATCATCTCAACAATAGAAGAAAGAGTCCTTCCCAGATCATCTGGGATAGCAGACGATGTAAAGGGAACAGGTTCTGGGTCCAGAACTGATGTAACCGACACCTCGTCGATTTCTTCTTCTTCTACTTGAGGAGCCTGGTACAGCTCCTCCTCTTGACCTTCTCCTAGAAGGTCCTTCCCTGTAGAATCCGATACCTACGACATCCTATCGTCTAATTGGATGTCTTGAGGGGCGGCCGAGACTTCAGAATCTACCGGATTCTGGGCAGATGGTATCTCCACCTGAGGCTGAGGAATGACTGCATCGGCTTATGATTTAGGGAAAAGGTAGGCCCTCGTCTTCTCATTTGGAAGGTAGGGGCCTGAGTTATTTTTCTGAAAACCCCTCACCCAGGATTGTAACTTTTCCCTGGCAGCATCCCTTGACTCCGTCGAATTGGGGTTGTCAAAAGCCTCGGTAATCAGGTTAGAGCATACTGTACAAACCTGAGGGTCCCAATACCTGAGATCACCTCTGGAGGCTGCGCATGCTGCGTGCCTCCTGCAATGTTGATGTCCACAGAAGTTCTTACTGCATACATTACAGAACACAATCCCGCACTTCGGATGGTCCTCCTGTAAAGAGAAGAAAAATCCATGAGTATCAAGTGAAGGCTTTTCACTTATATTGAAACATTTAGCTTATATAGAAAATCTATAAAAGAAAGAATGAAAGACACATACTTGTAATTCCTGTCCAGTCAATTGCTGTAACCTCACAAGATATTAAAACTAAGGTTAATTCTATACTAGAATACCTTATGTAATTTCCTCAACGAAAATTTTATGTGTAGTTTTAATATACGGGATCAAAAGAATACAGAAAGAACTCACTTTCTATATATTTTATGGTCTCAACAAAAGGCTGTACAAGATAACATTATGTATGATGAAGAACTTTAGTGTTATCACAAACTCTGTACAGCAGTTTCTACTAATGCAGTATGTACTACACTACGAATATAGCAACTACTGTACATCGCATGGTGTTGTGCCAGCCAGCACGCTCCGGTACGTGCCGGCGCACACTGGCACGTGCCGGCGCACACTGGCACGTGCCGGCGCACACTGGCACGTGCCGGCCGGCATCTACCCCTGTATAGTTCAAAGATATACTATCCCTAATTAAGTAGGCGGCTGCTCACTGATTCGCAACTGTGTGCTGGCCGGCAACGATTGCCGGCAGCAGAAAACACTAATACCCGATTGCCGGCCGCTAATCGTAGTGGCCAGCAGATTCGGGCTGTATTTCCACTGCCGGCAGGCAAAGGTAATAATATCCATGCTCGCCGGCAGTAGCCAAGAACCAGAGAACCTCCACCTGCCCGGCTATCAGCTGTTAAGCCGGCAGCCAGGTTAGGGGTACCACACAATAGTCAGAGAAACAGAATAAATGTAAGGTTATAAGGCGGCATTGCCATACGACTTTCCATCCAGAAAGAGTGAACTTATGGAAGGGGAGAATGTAGCATTCAGGCTTCCAAAGAATCCATAGCCTGCCTGGCTCTACCCAAGACATGGGAGGGATACCAAGGGAGGTCTGGGGTGTACTCTGAAAAGAACAAAGGTTCTCTGCCGGCCGACACGTAATGCCAGCCGACAGAGAGCTGAGTCAGTCCTCCATCCTAACCTATACTAGGTAAGGAAGTAGGACTGTGGCCAAAAGGAAATAAAAGAAAGAGAGGTGGGGAAGGGATAAGGGTCCTATAGACTTCGTTCTAGCAAGAGACACACTCAGCAGTTAGGGAAGCTCATCCTAGCCAAGAGTTGTCTTTTATGGGGGAAGACTCTCAGTGCTTGCTATCCTCCTCCCAACCAGAACAAAGTTAGCTGAAGTTATTCGCCGGGCAACAGAGAAAACTTATTCTCCAGTCCGAGAAAAACAATACAGGACAGTCTGCTAGGCCACTAGAGGAAGGAATCATCTCTTACAGAATCCTTCCGAAATGGACTAGGGAAGCAAAGCTTCCTGTGTCCGCCTCTAACCTAGCAAAGGAGACTCATTCTCTATGCTAGGAAGAAGCAGACCACAGACAAGAAACTCTGATGTTCTGCCCTAACCCAAAAAACCAGTCACTCTAGTTATCAGGACAGGACAGACATATCCTAGATTAGTTATACCTGGATTATTATAAAGGTAGAACCCCTAGGAATAAGCCATAGGCTTACTCAGAGTGAGAGAGGGATTGAACTTAGTCTCCGGAGGAGAAAAGAACAATCGGGGATGTGCGAAGGTATACTACTGTACCTAGAATACTAGACTAGGTAAGGTGAGAATCGATTACCTAATTCATCAAAACTCTCTCGTATACAATCTTGGAAAAAACATTCAACAATATCTTAAATGTATAAAATATTTGCCTATAGCTTCTATAATATAACACTTGGAAAAACTTATATCCTACTAAGCCTCGCGAAGGGCAAGATCGGTACTTCAACCCGTGTCGAAATCACCGACCTAAAAAACCCTCGGTACAATATAAGCATTCCTAGAGGAGCTAAATAGCTACATTATTGAAGCATAACAGACCGGGAATGTCACTCTAGCTAACTAAATGCCCCATAAATAGCGAGCGATAGCATCCAGGATGCCTCCGGTAGGCAACAGCTCTTGTTTACGTTAAAATCACTTTTGATTAATTCAACACGACAAGAGCTTACATTTATACAAAGTAAAGATAATACTCAACTTTCGAGAGGCAGAAGAGGCCGGAGAAGTCATCAAAGCGTTGAAATAAATCCAAAATAACGAGAGAGCACAAGGGAAAACACCGAGTAGTAGAGCTACACAAAAAAGAATGAAGAGGGCGCTACCGCCTTCATCAGATACACACTGGAAACGGAATAGGAGAGATGCCTTATGAGCGGCTCTCTTTTCATTCTCGTATCAGATTCTTGTC